>NW_026879457.1:0-27153 GCF_032173495.1 Musca vetustissima
AGTGATATTGGGTTACTAAATAATATACGAATATTTAGGTGTAACTCCCACATCCGAGCACATACAACAATATAATTGGTATTAATGTAAAGGTCAACCACTCCTCTAGGATATAATATCAACTTCTCGGGTCTATGTCATTCAGTGGTAAATATAAACGCTATAGAATACAAATGTTGTAATTTTTCACACAAAAGTTAGGGTCTATTTGACCCGCTAAATATTGACCGATCTTTATCAAAACAGGCATGCTTATTCTCTGGCCCGATCCGCTTCTCCATGCAAAAATTCGCGGTGTTTGGGCCATAACTGCGGCCTCTGGACCCGAAAGTTTTTGGTCCATTTCATCCCCTAAATATTAACCGATCTTTTCCAAAAACAAAAGGGGTCTTCATTGGCCAGAACCCATCCCACATGCCAAATTTCGTGAAGATTGGTCCATAACTGTGGCCTGTATCGTGTTTACAAATTATAATGGACAGACGGACAGACGGACGGACTCAGCTAGTCGAGATATGACGATCGGTATACTTAAAGGTGGGTCTAGGACCAATATTTCGTGGCGTCACAAACATTTAGGGCTGCACAAAGCTATAATACCCTGACAACATAGTTGTGTAGGGTATAAATATTCCTAAAATTCTTTCCGGTTTAATTCAATATCAGAAAGTGTATAAACTTTAAATTCCAGAAAAAAACACACATAAAAACTGATGCGACTTCAAGAAAGGAAACCCCCATAAATAGCACAATATCACGAAATTCTACAAGATTATTATCCTTCAACTAGTAGATATCACTAATTTGATGACAATGTTCTTTAGCTAAGTAAACAGATAGATGGAAGTAAGAGGGTGTGTGTGTGAGTGTCAGTATGTGTGATATTAAAGTGTCATGTTGTTATTTTAAACAATAAAAAAGTGGAATTCCTTTTTATTTTATGCTATTTATGCTAATGTTCTTGAGCAACAACAAAATGTAGAAAGAAAATAAGTGCAGACTACAAGTACATATGTTTATGAGTTTAATGTATTTTTATGGGAGTCACAAAAAGGAGGAGAATGAAGGAAATCACATAAAAAGCTGCAAGATGTGTTTTTTGTTGAATAGTATGATAATAGTATTTCTAGATAAACAATAGTTGAGTAATTTAACATAGCTGACAAACATATATGGGCAATATTGCCAATTTTTTAACATAGCTGAGTAATTTGGTATATATTTTGTGTATGTTGTATGCACAGCTTCTGAGTAATACTCATCCAAAGGTGAAATTTTTCTACGATCAATTTTCCACCCGCGATCAGTAAGGTTTTTTAAGTTTCGGATGATATAAAATCTTTTTCCTAAAAATCCATCTACTAGAACGGCGGGAATTGGGCTTCCAAAAACACGAAATTTGGCAAAAAAAATGTTTTTGAAAATATCGCGGATTTAATTGAATTTCTGTGGATCATTTCCGCTTCAATAAATTACCTTATATGGATTTTGAACTTTTGCGAAACCAAAACTTTGAAAACTTCAGACGAAGGAGAGATGTACTCAATTTATCTCAGAAATAGAGTCAGCTGGGTCATCCATGGTTCTTAATGGACGCCATTAAATATATATTGATCGATGCAGTATTTTAGGGTGCACACCAAAAACCGATGCGCGTTATATGAAGTTTTCGGAAATTATTCGCGTTTTACGAGTTTTTGGGTACTTCAATGCAACGTGTAGTACATCTTAGCAAAACATGCATGGATTGGAAAATAAACTTTAGTAGTTCATGGAAACCGAATGCGCATCAAATGATTTTGAGGATTACGCGATTTCGACGCAATTTAAAATGTATATTTTATAATATAGTTTTATTTTAAAATGTATTCCTACTTATAGAACCCCAAGATTTATTGGGATTATTTTTATATATGTCAATTTTCGGCGAAATTCCAGTAAAATAGAAGAATGACCCTACATTTTTTTCTGAAATTTCTTGTATAAAATTAAAAAAATAAATATGATGACATTATTTCTTCGAACCAAAAACAAATATTTTACCTCAATATCTTGTTTTGTTGTCGCTGTAATTTACAAACCGCTACAGAGACTTGTGTGATTTTGATATCATTTGATTCATCATGGTTTTTAGGTTGATACATGTCATTAATATAATGAAAATATTGACGTATTTATTATATTTCTCGTATTTCGCGAAGATGTGGAACTTGTTCGCGATTATTATAATATCTGCATATTCATATTTTACGAAGGATGTCATATATCAACGTTTTTGGTCAATATAATAAACCGCGTAATTTTAAGATTTGTTTCTTATGCCCAAAATTAATACCTCGATAACTTTTGCGCGCATCAACCAAAAATTTGATCACGAACGGTTTCGGAGTAAGAACATTATTCTCCATATGTGTACCAAAAATCATTGATGTACCAAGAAAACAAAAAAAGTAGATTTTTTGAAAATAGAATATTAAAAAATGTTTCACAAAATCGGACGAATATATATATATATATATATATTGAAGTTATATCTAAATCTGAACTGATTTCCACGAAACTTAGCACACATCAATCCAGGCTGAATTCAGTACACTGTAAAAATTTTCGTACAAATCGGAAGAAATATAGGGGTTTTGCTGCATCATTTACATAAAATCTGACTAATATATATATATATATATATATATATGGGTACTCTATCTAAACCTGAGGCGATTTTCTGCAATTTCAATACTTTTTGTGGACCAAATTTCATTTCATTCGGACCGAAAATGCGACATTTACCTTGTTTTCAATTTAACATGCATAAATCGAAAGTGATTCAATGTATATTCTAAAAAGGAACAATGGGTCTATTCCGTTTCCCTTTGCCTGTTACAATTTAGTGGTAGTTGTGTAAGGTATAATATAGTCGGATGGGGCCTATACCTCTCCGCTGGTTTTGACAAATTGTAGAAAACATAAGAGTTAATTTTGGGTTTTAAGACTTCTTAAACTTTAAAAAATACCAGACCCTTTGATCTTCTAAATACCTATGCAGAGATATGGATAGGATCGTATAAGGACTATACAAAACATAAAACCATTTTTACCGGTAGATTGACAAGAATCGCGCAGTTTAATTTCAATTTTTCTGATAGTTTTACTCTGAGGTATTTTTAGCTCTGGTGTAGTAACACTCATTTTTTTCAAAATTTTACATTTCATAATATAGCATCAATAGATAACTATAGAGGTTTTTTAAAAATTACAATATTATATTGAAAATATTTCTAATTATAACAAGTTTTTTTCATCTCTCTTTAAAACTAACCACATTTTCAGTGAACCTCCACTCCCACAAAAATAATTTATTACGACCCTGAATAAAAAATAGAAATAACTAAAAAAACTAAAAGTTTTTTCATAGAATTTAATACGTGCTTTGAAATGCTATTTATTTGATTTTTTTCTCTCAGATTTTTCTCTCTATATTTTTACATTTTTTTTGTTTTTGTTAAACAAACAAAATATTTGCTCTAAATAATAATAATTTCCACCCTTAGTAAACTTTGCCACCCAACATTCACTTTGTAAAACTTTTTCGTTTTTTGTTTCCTTTTTGTTTTTAGTTGTTTTCCCCCGAGTAGTGGCAGTTGTTTTTGTTGCAGTTGGTGTCATGCTGACATGTTTTATAATTTAAGTGAAACGCTATATGGTTAACTAGTTGTTAGTTGTTGGTTGCATGCTGTGCAACCACTTGGTATGACCACAAATGGTTCTATATATATAGTACATACATAAACAATGCCCACCAAACATATGGATCATTTTCAAATTGTTGTGGAATTTTCTTTGTTCGCCTCATCTGTTTCTTTCGTCTCTCTCTTTCCTATGTGTGAGATTCCTTAGAACACCACATGCTGCGAAAGTTTTTTGGCTAACAATATTTGTATTTAGTGTAAGGATATTCTATCAAACATATTGTTGTTGGTTATTGCAACTGTGAAGAGAGGAATTTATTTCTTTATCGAAAAATAGTTATAGTTTTTTTTTGGATTTAGTTGGACATGCCATTGTTTTTAAATTTTTGTTTTCGGGGTTGCAGGACAAAAAAAAAACTTTTGTTAGAACATGTGTCCTACACAATTAAAATATAAAATGGAAGAAGTTTAAAAAGTCTGAAGTTCGAGACCTTTTTCACCTCGTCTATAAAAGACTTCCTGCTTCACCACGTCTACGAAAGACTCCCAGCCTCAGGTCATCTATGAAAGACTCCCTGCTTCAGCTAGTTTATGAAAGTCACCCTGTCACCCTAGTTAATGAAAGACTCCCTACTTCAGCTCAACTATGAATGACTCCCTGCTTCTGCTTGACTATGAGAAACGCCCTGCTTTAGCTCGTCTATAAAATACACCCTGCTTCAGCTCGTCTATGAAAGACTGCTTCAACTCGTCTATAAAAGACTCTATCGACAATATTGACGTTTAATTCTAACTTGAGACCAAACGATCCTCTGTAATTATTTGCAAAATGCTAAATAATATATTTGAGATGCAACGGCACTCTGTTAATTCTCACAATAAATTCAATAACGAGGACTGTCCGCACTCCTAAAACTTAATACTATATTTTAGACCCAACGGCTCTCTGTTAATGCTCACAATAAATCCAGTAAGGAGACCTGTTGGCACGTCGAATGTTTGATACAATGGTCATCTGTTAATTCTTAAAATAAATCCAATAAGGAGACCTGTCGTCACTCCTAATGCTTAATAATATATATATATATATATATGAGACACAATGGCCCTCTGTTAATTCTCACAATAAATCCAATAAGGAGAATAGGGATAGGTAGAGGTAAATAAAAATTAAATTATATCACTTACCGCTGTCTCTCACTTGAACACAGTTTACTTTTCTTTGTTTACCCGACCGACGATCACTACTTCTCGAGAGTCCCATCCTCGGCTGCGGTGAATTGGCATCATCTGCCACTCTCGCAGCTTCATACTGCGTAGCTGCTGATCTGTCTTTGATAATGCTATAACCGACTGTACACCCAACTACTGAGTACCCAATACCCCAAAATTAAGGAAGCCAATTAAGGTATGTCCATAGTAAGCGAGCTGTATAATTGATGAGTGAATTTGGATAATTAATGAGGTGAGCTTATCGCACATATCTGTGGTATGTGCGTACGTATGAAACTTGGCGTAATTAGTTGTCAATATTTTGAAACCATTATTGTTTCCTCCTTGACCTCAATAGATCGTATACAGAGCAGAACTCTTCTTTTTACCCAATCATCTTGGGGTGTTCTATGAATTGCCTGTTAACACAACTCGATCACTACTTTGGATCTGTCACCTTAGTGTCGGAAATCCACTATAAAGGCATCACTTCCCCACTGGTGAGGGTTCGATGACTATCTAAACCTATGTATTTCTCTAGGCATCCGGTGAGAATACAAATCCACATCGAGCCGAAGCTTTTCCCGCGAAATTTTTGGGTTAACCTACAACCACCACATTGCACACAATAGGGACCAATCCCAAATCGTCAGGATGAAACCTCTGTTTCAGCACTGCGGAGACAAGTGGCGGAAGAAGAGTAATAAATTGGATTTTTCATGATTCTCGCTTTGATGACTTTAACCATGGTGCACCATTGGGTATCGAATTATGAGTCGGCCAACGCCCCGTTAGAATAGTCCAGTGAACTCAATTAGCAACATAGAGCCAGAAATTAGTTTATGTTATTATAAGGATTGGACAGTTTTCTGTAGCGACGATTAGTGAAATCTCTGAAATTTCGTCAATTGATTTTCCCATGATTAGAATAGTACGGATTTAGAAGGTTATGTAGTCGAATGGTCAGGTGGTCGAGTATCGTGGGTACAGCTTTTTAACGAAAGAATATATAAATTAAACTCATCTAACTCGCTTGGTACCGCCCAAATTTTTCTTTATAACACCAAAATAAATCATAAAATATATAACAAAATAATTTTAATATATGACTGAATCTGATTTTGATTCTAATTACATTAAGACTATAAAATAAAGTATACAAACAATGGAAAGATACAATCGCATTGAGTCAGTTATCATTTCTATATCTGATGTTATTGAGGCACTAAAGTGTTTTCTCGCAATTGTCTTCAAGGGAATGACATCCATTCAAATGGTCAAGAGTTAATAATACACATACGCAACCAATCATCCTTGGAAGTAAATAATTAATAATTCTCATACGCTCTTATGTACCTGGGAAGTAAATTTGTTATTTAAAGCGTGAAGAAGTTGAAATAAAGGCAGTAAATAATTGAAACCGATATTGTTTGTAAAGCCTAGTACAAATATTGAAAATTATTTTCAGTTAAATGCTACACTCATAAATTTTTCATATATTTATTCTTTTATTATTTTGACATATGTATATTTATTTATTTTGTATTATAATAGTTCTTTGGAGAGATTTGGGCAATCTCGTGTCTCATACTTTTCGATTAGCTTCGCAAAATTAATTAGGTCATTCCTGTGGTTCTATATTTCTTTAGACCAATTGTTATTTGGGGAAGGTTTAGATGATCTATTGAATCAAAAGGGAACTAGATAAACGAGAGCAAAAACGGACGACTGGAGCAAAACGAACTAAATATACTGATATTGATATTTAGTTTTAGTGTTTAAATCATTAAATGATTCCTCGTAAGTAATTGTCTTGGCTTTTAAATACCGTTAAAATTGTCATTATTGCTTTAGTACAGTAGATGTTATGACCAGTTCTTTGATATTGGGCACTAATTAGTCATGCGCACCCATGACTAAATTAAAATATTCATTATTTTGCAAAAGCTTTACTTTTTGGAAAGTTTAAGCTTATATCTTCGAAAATCATATCATTTCGGATTGTTTATTGTAGGAATCCGCAAAAGCAAAACTGAATGAGTGACTGAAATGAAAGAACCGGACCTAGTACCGATCGTTGAGTTTGAGGAATATTCCATTGAACTAGTTCGCTTCTGAATAAAATAGAACCCTAATTAAAATTAAAAAAAATATTTTTTTATTTATTTATTGTTATAAACCCAAGTTAATCTTTGTAATCGTTTTTTTGTCTTTCTTTTTTTATAGAATGCGTGCGTTTGTCGAGGAGAATGAGAAAAATGACCCATTGATAAATGCTCCGGATAAAAAGAACAATCCGTGGGCAGAAAAGGGCAAATGTGTCATTATGTAATATTATCGTAAACCACAAAAATACCCTAATATAAAACATCAACAACAACAACAACAATATAATAACTATCAACAACAACCAATTAATAATTATAACAAACCTAGCATCAGCAATAATAATAGTAATAGAAGACCACCCTTAGAAACTACACCTCTCCTAACGGAAACCGAAGCCATTATTGTCGATCAGCCGAATTATTTATATAATTCTTTCGATCCAATCGCTGATCATCATATCTATACACAGAATACATATGGCCTAGAACTGGAACAATCTTCCAACACGGCAACTTCTTCGCCATTTCTTTATCATCCCGAAGATTTCTATAAAAATAATAATTATTATTATTACAATTATAATCTCAACTATCATGAACCGCAAGAGGAGCCATCAAGGACCAATAAGTTCTTAACAAAATTCAAACGCCGTACACAGCGTGAGTTGTTGCAATGGCCAATATTGCAACCGTTGGTGGTATTGATGATATGGTTGCAGGCAAAATTTTGGCAAATGTACTATGATGTCATTATGCGTATGAAAAATTAGATGATGTTCGTTCCCCTTTTGGTGTTTGGGACTGAAGAAGACGGAGGAGAAGAAGAAGGAAACCGTGAGGATGGAATTTGGTCGACAACACCACGGAGAAGAAGAATGTAGAAAATCTATTTAAACAATCAATGATGTTAAGTATTTGAAAACCACTATTTCCCAAACATACAATCTCAACTTTTTTTCTCCATAAGCATAAGTTTATTTCTTAAGTATATATATATACTTTTTAACGATATTATATTACATATAAACAAACAAAAATTACCACAACAACAACTACAAACATTTCTAATTATATATATCAAATCAAAATTTGCAACAAATCAACAGCAACAACAACAAACAAATACTAATAAAATTTCCATAATTAAAAGGAAAAATTAAAATTCAAAACTTAAAAAAAAACTTTCATCTTGGCATTTTTATTTTTGAGTTTATAACTTACTTACCTATCTCTCAACTTTCTTATGGTTTCCACTTCAAACAGCATTTCATTTAGTCGAAATCTGTTAGATGTCATCCTAAACATTCTCAAATTTCTTTCAATTTGCTTTACTTTACATTACCGAACATCTTCGTTGTCATCATCAACCTCATCATAATCAGTTCATCACGTCATTTCATGCAGAAAAAACCTTAGAAATAAAAGAATACGACCAGAAATATTTGGCCCATAATTTGAAAAGTAAATCCATTCCAAACATACACCGCAGAACAGTAAGCCCACCCTGATCTTTAAGAACAACAACAACAAAACAATTTATGTAGACAAAATAGTAACAAAGCTAAAACGTAAAAAAAGAAGAAAACTTATTTTCTGAATACTAGACAAAACTAAATATTTTAAATTATTTTTTTTTAAACAAGTTTACAAAATTTGTTTTTTTTTAATTCCGAAAAAACAAATGATAATGCTAATTAACAATCCTCGTAGGCAGAATTTATTCCTAGCCACTATATTTCAGTTTACCATAAAGGTTTCTTTTTGTGCTAAATACCAAAGAAAAAACTTGCAAGTTATAATTATGTTTATTCATCAAAAACATTTTTATTCACCATTCAGAAATAATATTTAAAACAAGTAAAATGCTACTAAAAACAACAAATGCTACATAATATTATTTATAAAACATAACAAATAATTAACTACTATGTAGTGTTAACTAATTATGAGTCAAACAATGAAAACTAAAAAAAAAAAATAATTTAAATAAATTTTATTTTTACTTCTTTATTTTAATTTGATTTAGTGTTTGTAAATGTTAATAATGCTGAAATCATTCAATGGTACATTGTAGGCTATGATCTTGGCTTTTAAATGCCATTTGAAATTTCAAAATTACTTTAGTAGAATGGAAGTTATTGCCAATTCTTTGAAAGTATCCAGTAATTAATAATAGTTATACGCACCCATGGCCAAATGCTTCAATTTTTCGTATATTTAAGGTAATATCTACTATTATTGTATTATTTTGGATGGTATATTGTAGAATTGAGTCGCTCCCAATTCAAAGTCAATCGCAATCTGCTTATAATTTCCTCAGTGCTTTTTTGGATATATACGTTAATGTAATGCATTTAAAATTTATATGCAACCAGCAAAAAGTTTAATCAAAATGTCCTCCTATATCCTCTCTCAGGAAAGAATGTACACTTACTTTTGAATCTTTATCAAAATTCATTTAAATTAGTTTCTCAACAATTTAAAACCCTTTCTACCAATTACTGATGCTTGCTAGCAAGTTATTGGCGATTTTACAGGGATGGAAATACTATTTGCATAACTTTCTTGCAAATAATGATAATGAACTCTTGTGATCTTTCACATATATAAAATTCCAAAGTACCCCAAAAAAAAATTGGGGGATTTAGTTTCAAACCATCAAAGTAAATGTAAAATATATTTAACATGAAATAAAGTAAAGGCGCTTTAATATATAAAAATTTCACTTTAAAATCCGTCTGAAAAGGAGAGAACAATACTTTTCTATTGCAACTAACACCTAATAAGTCGAGCAAATATCTAAAAATCTGGCTGAATTTAAAATTTTCTTCAGAGAAAAAGGAATATATCAAAAAATATACATTTGAAATCGACACCATAATATCGCTTTCAGTCGGTTATCTGATGTTACTTAGGCCCTTAAGTGTTTTCTCTAAATTGAATTGAATAACATTTATTGAAATAATTAATAATTAACAACACTTATACGCCCCCTATGGACCATGAAAGTAAATAATTCATAATACTCATACGCACTAATGGTCCATGGAAGTAAATTTGATATTTAAAGCGAAAGAAGGTGATATGTGGGCAGTAAAATTGAAATCGATACTTTACAAACACTAGAATCAATTTTTGAAATTATTTTGAGTAAAATGATAAATTCATAAATTAAATTACATTTTTATTGTATTGTTTTTATATTTTTGAAATTTTTATTATTATAGACCTTATTAAATTTCTAAGATTTAAATAACTTACATAGTTTGAGTAGGCCACATTTATTAATTTGTAATAATTTATATATGAAACACAGTGGAATCTTTTAAAAATTGATATTCTCGTATGACATTAACTTCGGAAAAAATTCGAAATATATTTGAGAAATATATTTGGTTATATCAATTTGTAAAAGATTTTAATGTATCTGAAAAAACGAAACTAAGTAAAGGAACAATATATCTAAAAAATCAAGGAAGGAGAAGGATATCAAATCGTATAGATGAAGATGAACACCTAATGCAAGATGTACCAGCAGAGTATCCAGCAAAATCAAGCAAGGATAAAGCCTATAACGACCATCAAATATTATATTAAAAAAAAAACAAAGTTTATTAATTTAATAAATTATATATTTTAAGGCAAACCAAAAAAATAAAATTAAAAAAGGTAGCAACAATACATATACATTTTAAGCTATGTCAAAAAAAAAAAACAACAACCAAATTAAAAAAAAAAATTAAACCTAGTAGAGCATTAAACAATTTAGAAAAATTTATTGAAAGATAAACAAAAATATTAATAGAAAACCAAAGCAAAAATACAAACAATATTATTTGCCAAAAAAAAAAAAATAACAAAAATCCCTACCACCCAATAAAAGAAATTTAATCCTGTTATATTTTTCCCCCCAAACAAAAATATATACTTTTTTTGTAGTAGAAGTTTAGAAGAGCATATTATTATATTGAAAACAACAACAACAATGAACTATGGAAATATTTACATATATATAATAACAAAAAAATAAAAATCAGCTCTAAACTTTATACACATCAAGAAGAAACAAACCTATAACTAATTACAAAAAAGGACTTGAATAAAAACAACTTATATTAAACAAAAAATATTATAGCTGATATAACTTCAAAACAAAAAATAAACAAAATATATTATAAAATAAAGGCGCTGACCTTCTGGTTTAAATAAAAAAATACAATATTAGTTTATGTTGAAGAAATAAAATAAAAAAAGTTATATTAACAACAAATTATAGAATTATTAAAAACTAAAAAAAAATAAAGAACGTAATAAATACAAGATATAAACAACAACCAAAAAAGCTTACAATTTGCAATGACGACACTAACATCCGTCGCATTAACAACAAATACAACTTGCATAAAAATAAATTAATTTTATTATAATATTAAATTTTTAAAAATATATAAAAAATAATATTTTTAATTAATATTAAAGAAAAACAAAATATGGTAGATTTATTTTTTAAATTATTTTTTTTTTAATTTTTAACTTTAAAAATAATTTTTAAAATATAATTTTTATTAAAATACAAAAAAATAAATCACTCATAATAATAACAATAACAGCATAAAAAAGTAGCATTTGAAAAATTCATAAACAAACATAGTAGCAAATTATATTTAAAACATTATAACAATTACAAAAAACCCAATTAGTTTAAGCATTTCCAAAGAAACAACAAATAAAACAACCGGAAAAAGATCCAACAAGCCTAAATAATTAAAATGAAAACAAACACAAAATACAACATCAACAGAGAGCAAATATTTACCAAAAGCAGGACGATATCGTCCATTGATATCGAAAGGAAGACTTTGATATTGGAATAACATTCAAAACTTAGCAAAGGTGTTACAATACCCTTGGCGAAAAAAAAACAAAGTAAGGGATACACAATTTCAGAACTAAAACCAACATTTTCCCAAGATATCAAAAAAGGATGGAAACAATACTCTGGAGATCAATAAAAGGAAATTCACAACGTACTCGAAAATCATCAGTTGTGGATAATAAAATACATTCAAAATCGTACACGTTCTAGCAAGAGTTTCGAAGAAATCTAAAATTTATGTAGAAATTAAATTCTGTGAAATTATTAGCAAGCTACTTTCATAGCCTTATTCCACGAGACACAACAGCAATATCTGATAAAAATTTTACATTTTCTGAAAGATTGAAAAGTTAAAAAAAAATTCTAAAAAGTTAAGCTTTCGTGAGATTCAAAAATGTTATGGACAATTTACTGAAATAACCCAATAAATAATAACAATCATACGTTCTGGTGTATCAGCATTACTTTTCCAGTTGTGATGAAAACTACTTACGCATATAAGGAATATAAAGTCAGATGTCATGGATTGCATATCCTTTACTCTTAAGCGGCACAAAAGCTTACTAATTGCAGACTTTGACATTACATTTACTTGTCTACAGCAGTTTAAATATTTTCAATGACTAAAACTAAAAAACTTTTCTAATCTCAAAAAAAAATCCTAAATCTTTTCCAACCACAAAAAGTAAATGTGATTTTTTCTGACATTTTCAGTTGTACTTTCACCAAAAATGTTGAATGAGTGAGACATTATTTGTAAGTCATAAAAGTACTCCAAAAATTTAAATTTAAAATATTTAAATTATCCAATTAATAAAGAAGATATCAGCAATTTTTCAAATATACCCAATAATTAATAATAGTCATACGCCACAATATTAAATGGAAATTGTTTCAAGTTTTCAGTAAAAATGTTCCTTCAACTTTGGAAGCTCCACTTAAAATTATAATTTTTAAAAAATTAATATTAATAATACGTCAAGATGTCCATGAGAAAAATTATGAAATATTCTATAAAACCATTTTAATTTCTCCATAAATTTATATGAAAAGGGTGAAAGATTAAAATATTTTTGAAAATTCCAAATATGTTTATGATGGAAAATCTGAAAGAAAAACGGAAAATGGAAATCAAAATCAATACAACTCAAAACGCAAATCAATACTGAGGAGGCAAAAAATCAGTTAACAACATCAATAACAGCAAACAAATTAACACAGGAAAATGGTATTAAAAGTGGTTAAATTACGAAAAAAAAAATAATTACTCAACAACAAATAATTAAATAACAATTTGAAAAAAGTAAATAAATTGTTATTGGAAAACATACTTTTAAAGGTAAGTTTCGCGAAGCCATGTGCAGAAAGAACGATATCAAAAACCGGAAATAGGAAATTGTTAATCAAAAAAAGAAAAATGATAAAATGATGGTGATTGTACAACTTTGTGCGGAATCAAAAGAAACAAGAAAACAAAAAATCGAATGAAATTTAATGGTAAAAGCCAACTATAATACATAGAAAACAAAGCTTTCCATTTAATTATTAACAACAAAAATAATAGAGGAATTACATAAGTTAAAAAATATAACATTAATATTAACAAATATGCATAAATTATATTATTAAAACAAAAAAAAAATAAATCAATATATTAACAATATTATAGGTTTTAAGGGAATCTTAAATACGATACCATTTGCAAATCCAACGTAAAAAGGCATACACGGTGATTTTTTTCTTTATTTAAGGAACAAATTGGAAACTTTTCTGTATGCAAAAACAATCATGGATTTACTCGCAATCTAAATAAATAATAATTCATATTTCGGAAGGTATCAAATCTTTAGATTCTGCACATGCCAACGATTGCTTATTGTATTCTTCAAAAATAAAAACTTTGCTTTTCAAAATTTCTTAATTTTCAAAAAAGTTATAGGCAATTTAACAAATTCAGCTAATAAATAAAAAATATCATACGCTCTCATGTACGAAAAATGAATTTACTCTTTAGAGACATTTAAGGGAAATAAATCATGGAGTTTTGTTTCCCATTTCAGTTTCAAAATATTCTTTGTATTGCCTACGAATTCCATGGTAGTTTTTGTTAAATAAAAGTTTCTAAAAAAATATATATTATTTTAAAATTAAAATACAACAATTAACTGAAAAATAAAAAATACATAACATTAGAAGAAATATTAAAACATATAGTATAATTAAAAATACAATATTTATAATGAAATGTTATCAAAAAAAAAAGAAGATACGGAAACGGAAAAGGAAACCTTAGAAACAGGAAATGAAAAATGAGAGGGAAAATAAAATGTAAGAAAAGTTTAGCTATTTGTTCACGAGATGGTTTAGATAAGAGCTCAATTTAGTGTTATGCTAACAGGAAAAAACAGAGAAATTAAAGAACGTTAAATTTTAAATAAATGAAATATTTAACTCAATAAAAATATATAACCTAAAAACAAATACAAAACAAAGTTTATAAACTTATAAGTCGGTGTTGTTATAAAAAAAAATAAATATCTAAACAATATTCATGTTAAATTCATTGAGCGAAAAAATAACAAAACAATTTTAAATTATTAAAAAAAACTACTAAACAAAAAAATAATATTTACTATAACATTTACATTATACGGAAAACCACAATGTAAGGTTAAGTTTATAAAAAATAGTTTTAATTGCAATTTTGAAAAAAAAAACTTTGAAAATAAATGTGTCAAATTTAAGTTTATAAGCTAAGGTTATAGTCTATATATAAACAAAAACCAAAAAAATATAATGTTAATTAGAACAAGATAAAAATAAATATTAAATGATTCAAAAAGTTGCCCACTACAAAGAAAAAGTTTCAAACAAAACACCCTCTCTCTTCTATAACATCACACCTGAGAGAGAACTGGAAAATTTGAACCTTTTTTTAAATAAAATACAAAAATAAAAATTAAATTTAAAGAATTTTTTTAGCAAATTAAGTGATACAAAAAATTATATATAAATACCCCCACATTTTTAACATAAAACTACATACTCGAAGTAAAAACTAAAAGAAAAAAATCATTACAAAAATATTACATTAAAATTATATAGCGTGAAAATAAAACCATAAATAATTAAAAATTAAGTCAATCCAAATGAAATGAAAAAAAGAAAATCGAAGAGAAATTTTGCCAACAAAACTCTCTTAATTTCAACAACAAGAAGACAACTTAATCAATATAACAAGAAAACAAAACCAACAACAACTCTTGAATGAATTAAGAAGAAACAAAAATTCTAACAACATTTAAACTTAAAAAAAACAAACAAACCAAATACTTTGTCTGATGAAGTACATAGTGTGTGGAGCGAGACTTCTATTTGATGAACAACTCCCCTCTATTAAAAAAAAAACAACAACAAAAAGAAAAAAACCACAAAAAACCAAAAAATCCAATTGTGTTTTATTTATGGTCCTTTATTATACATTCATAATTAGTCAGAAAAAATTAAATCCTACAAAAACAGGTTGATGAGATGATTATGATGATGATGGTGTTCCCCTTAAATTTTCAAAAAAACAATTCAGTTGAAATTCCAAAAATTGTCGAAATGTTTACAATAACAACTGAAAAAATATTATAAAATTTTCAAATCGTTTTGGTTTCGACAAGATTGTTTAGCCATTAAATAAAAAGGTTTTAAAATAAATGTATCAGAGGTAATATATGATGGTAAGTATTCGAGTTCTTTTGACGAAGGTAAGTTGGTACTTTTACAATTACAACGAACCCAAAATAGGATTTAGGGCCTAATAGTTACGCACGCAATAACATGTCAGTATACTGTGATTATATTACTTAATAGTATAGAAGGGGATGGATACTACGAGCGAAATGACTGAGTCTAGAAAGAAATCAGACAGACACTGAGAACAGAATTATTTCTCCATCTTTAAACCAGTAAGGAAAGTTCAAAAGTCGGGTGGGGCGACAATATGATACCCTTTACCACTTTGGATACATAAGGTTATTATGTAACCTACTGATATATAATATATACTAATTTAAATCAATCAAAACCAGTAAAGAAAGTTCAAATGTCGCACAGGGCCGACTATATGATACCCTTCACCACTATGGGTACATAGAAGAGTCGCTAGTATATACAATATCCTGTAGATAGAACACAAATATCATCATTAGAGGACCTTGGAAATTGAATCGGGTGAAAATAGATAAGTGATTTACATAGATATTTGAACCTATTACAAAACACCAAAAATGTCATGTCAATCGGGGAGACTTGGATTATTTGGTGTACCATTTGTATAAAACCGAGCAAAATTATTTATGTATGTAAATCGGGATCTAATTGAGCAACGGTGGCATATTTGGTATGCTGCAGTACAAAGCGCCGTCCACAATTTTATCTCGTGTATATGGAAGCGACGTAGGCTTCTCGGTGAATGTATGATGTAAAATCTGAAAAAATATATATGGGAGATATATCTATATCTAAACCGATTTTCCCAAAAGTTAACACGCATCCATCTAGACTAAATTCAGTACGCTATATCCAATTTCGGGCAAATCGAAACAAATATAGGGACTTTGGTGCACCATTAACATAACATATGACTAAAATATATATTGGAGCTATATCTAAGTCTCAATTAAGTGCGCTGTGCCAAATTTCGTGCAAATTTAGGGACTTCGGTGTACCATATACCAAAAAAACCGACCGATGGGAGCTATATATAAATCTGAACCGATTTTCACGAAACTTAACACACATCATACAACTCTTATTTCAGAAAGCTATTCAAAATTTCGTCCAAATCGAAAGATATATAGAGACTTTGGTGCAACATTTATATTAAATCGGACGAAAATATATATGGAAGCTATATCTTAATCTGAACCGATTTTCCCTAATTTCAATAGGGTTCGTCCTTAACCAAACAAATGAGCTGTGCCAAATTTCATCCAAATCGGATTATAAATGCGACCTGTACTTGTTTACAATTTAACACCAATAGACGGACATGCATAAATCGACTCAGAATGTGATTCTATACATATTCTCAAAATGAACCATGGCTCTATCTCATTTCCTTTTGTATGTTACAAACATATGCACAAAGACATAATACCCTGTACCACAGTGTTGTGAAGGGTATAAAAAGTAATCACAAGAGCAATATCTGGTGAAGGAAATTTGATATGAAGTAGGTGAAATAAAATATGTGAACTACACTGATATATGAGCGTCATTTAATGACACTCTGAAATCTATGAAAAATTGCATGGCAATCGTGCACACATGGATTCTTTGGTGCACTATTAAGATGAAATCAAATGGATATATATATATATGTATGGAAGCTTTATCTAAACCTGAACTGATTTCAACAAATTTCGATTTCTATGCAATACTCTCTGTAATATTTCATGTAAAGCGAATAAACATAGGCTCCTCGGTACACCATTTTCATAAAATTGAATGAAAACATATATATATATATATATATATATATATATGGGGGTGTATCTAAAGAAGAAACCTTAACACACATCATTCTTGACACAATTCCATTCGCTATGCAAAATTTCGATTTAGATAAAATCAGAGGGAAATCTAAATCTGAACCGATTTCAATAAAACTTCTCAGGTATCAAACTGGACCTAATTCAGTACGCTGTGCAAATTGTTCCAATCGGAGTTTGGTTCACCATTTACTTAAAATCGGACAAATTTATATTGGAGCTATGTCTAAATCTGAACCGATGTCAACAAAATTGACGTGCGTCAATCTATCCCAATATCGCTACGCTGTGCAAAATTTTGTCTGAATCGAACAAATATGGGGAGTTTAATATTTGTGCGATTGGCACAAAATTTTGCATGGCGAATGCTATTGAGAAAAAAGGTTTGTAGAAATCGGTTCAGATTTTAATATAGGTCTTATATATCACGAATTCCACAAAAACGTCAACCACATAGGTAAAAAATCAGTTCGTTAAGAGAGATATGAAATTATATAGGAAATATTCTTTGCAACCCGGACAATATGTTTTTAGTTGATTTTTGAAAGATAAGGGTAGTTTTTCTTTTTGTTGTCCCATTTTTGCGTGGAGAATAACTTGGGCATATATTTATTAGTTTCATAGTGACATTTGTCGCAAGTGTGAAACAATATCAATAATCAATATTAAATTCAAATAATGTAATATCTTACTAAGAATTACATTGGGTAATGCTGTTATGTGTGGATCTTGAGATGGCAAACTCAAATAAAACAAGGTTAGCTTTGCTATCTCCATCGAAAATGTTTGTATCCGTCACGCACATGTTACATTTTTCCTCAATAAGTTGGTATCGAACCGGAATTACAGGCAAAATTTTCGTGACGGTCCATAAGTTGTGTAGGGTATAAGAATAGCATATGTAAAACATTCTGTTTTGAATTAAATTTTTTAGTACATATATGTAACGGTGCGTTACGAGTGTAATATGTGCGTGACGGTGTTCAAAGTTAAAAAAGTATATGTTAAAAATTTTATTCTCAAACAAATGCCAATACAATCTTGAATAGCCCCTTATAGCTGTAAAAAAATCCACAATTCTATCTCCCTCAAATTTCATATCGAAACTGATATCCAATTTTTAAAGGGAAATTTTTGTAGCGCGTGCGTACGATATATTTTGCTTAATATCTCAGAAATTTACAAATATATTCATAAATTTTTTCTTGACAAAACAAACCGTTATATTTCGCACGCTGTAACAGTGTGTGACATGGAATTCGTGATATATTTTTGTTCGATTTTATGTAAATGGTGGTTGCACGAAATTTGGCAGAGGGTATTAAATTGAATATAGTGATTACAAAAAACAGATGGTGTATGGGACGTTACTTAATTAGGTCCATGTGTTTATATATAGCTCCCATACTTAATTTGACTCGATTTCATACAAATGGTACACCAAAGAATCCAAGTCTGCCCGTTTGACATGCAATTTTTCATTGATTTCAGAATGGTATGTGTATAGGGTTTTCCAATTGGTTCAAATATCTATCTAGATACCACATTTTATTGTTGATATTAACATGTCTTGCATGTACCCAATGTGGTGAAGGGTATCATATAGTCGGCCCCGTCCGATTTTTGAACTTTCCTTTCTGTGTTTAAACTATTTTTTATAAACAAAATATGTTTTCAAAAACTAGTTTTTGAGACAATTCTGTCAAGGTTCGAATTAAAAAATATTGCATCAAGTTGAACAATTTTAAGTATATAATATAGCCCTCAAACTTAAGGTTTTTATCCTCTCTAACATTTTATTGTACTTTTTAATTTTGCTATTATAACATTAATTGATAGTAACCCAAATCAAATTGTAAGCGATGTAAAGTAGGAACATAAATTCTAAAACACGTTAATGTTGATTCTTTCAAAATCAATTATGTATGACTGACATTTCTTAAAATACTTTATTCCTTTTTCTTCTTATACTTTTCATTATTGTTATTCGCTTTTATTTTTTGCTAAATCATACTCTTTTCTTTTATTTGTTCTTAAACAATCGGGATTATTTCTTGGGGACTTATTTACTTCCTCATTTCACATCAATGATTTTGTGTTAATGGAACATTTTCCACTGGGGTGATTTGTATGGAATTGAAGAAATAATCTTAAAGGGTTTGTTAAACTCGGAAAAGGTAACTATTAAGGAAATCACTTAAGGGTTTGTTTGTTTTCTGGAGGGTAAAAACCAATTGGTCAGGATAATGATTTTACTAAATTGTTGTTTGAAGGGGTTAAGGTGACTTTACTTTATATATTTGGAAATTAAAGGATAAAACATGAAGCAAAAACGTAAGTGATAATTATTTCTTTTGGAAAAAACAGTTATTTTTTATTGGGAAGTTAATGGTAATGTAGTTATCTTGGCGCCATTAAAAGTGTCATTGTTTGATATTTGAACAATTTTTATTGTTTGCTACTAGAAGGTCCGAGGTTAGTAAAAATGGAGAGCTACACGAATGAAAAAGGCATTTTCATTGTGAAAAATGAAAATGCTGATTTTGCCGATTACATCGTCTACAGTGACGAGGAAAACCCACGAGAGAGTGATTGTTTTTTTGTCTGGAGGAACTAAACTTTGAACGTGAAATGAAAATATAGGAAGCATACCAAAAAGTATAACTATACCGATAATTGTACCGTGCAATTGTTATACAACATATGGCACACTGAGTACAAATTTCAACAATTTTAAATGGAGATTTTCCCTAACGGACGGGGGCGACTATATAATACCCTTCACCATTTTTGGTACATACAAGTGATGCTAATATACACAATATCCTGATAGAACAGACTTAGCATATTTGGAAACGGGCATTGATTTGAAAACGGGAGAAATTAAAAGAGTGAGCGACATAGATATTTGAACCAATGAAAAAAACATACTTATGCCATTCTAATGTCTATGAAAAATTTCATATCAATTGGGCACTCTTGGATTCTTTGGTGTAGCACATTGCGCAGTCCACAATTTCATCCCGGTAGAATAAACCTTTATTATTTGGTACACAAATTCCATAAACTCAGACGAAAATATATAAGAGTTATATTTACATATGAATATATTTTACAAACTCCAATACACGTTATTGTAGCTCCAATATTATACGCAGAAATTCGTCCCAATCGAAAAAAAACTTTAGTTATTTGTAAATATATATGGAAGCTATATCTAAACCTGAACTGATTTCAACAAGTTTCAATATAATACTCTCTGCAATATTTCATGTAACGCCACCAAACGTAAGCTCCTCGTGCACTATTTGCATGCAATTAGACGAAAATATGTTGTCTCAATCGAACTAATCTTGGGAGTTTGGAGCACCATTTACCTACAATCGCTCGAACTATATATGGGAGCTATATCTATATATGATCCAATTTCAATGAAAATTAATTTTGTCTCATTCGGACAAAAATTGGGAGTTTGGTGAATCATTTACATAAAGCTATATATGGGAGCTATATCTGAATGTGAACCGATTTCAATGAAACTTAACACACTCTATCCTAGACTCAATTACATACGTTATGCCAAATTGTGTCTCAATCGGACAAACATTGGGAGTTTGGTTCACCATTTACATAAAATTGGACGAAGCTATATATGGGAGCTATATCTGAATCTGAACCGATTTCAATGAAACCTAACACACTATATCCTAGTCTAAATTCCATACGGTATGCCCAATTTTGTCTCAATCGAACAAAAAATGCGAGTTTTGTGCACCATTTACATAAAATCGGACGAAGTTATATATAGGAGCTATACCTGAATCTGAATCCGATTTTTACAAAACTTCACAGACATCAAACTGAAATTAATTCAGTACGCAGTGCTGTAATAAGAGGGGATGAGCTTGAGATGGTTCTGCTTGCAAGTGTTTCAATTATTTTATAAAGAGGCTAAACAGACGTTTTCCGTCAAATTTGCCAACTTGTTATTATTTATATAAAAGAAGCCTTGACAGACATTTAACGTCAAATCAGTCTATATTTTATTATTAATATGATTTATAAAATATTACTTTATTTGGTTCTACCAAAACACCCCAGTAAAATTAGCGGGTATTTATTTTAATGTCTTTATTTATTGAAGATCACAAGCAGAATGTTCAAAAATTCTGAATAACATCATTATTAAAAGAATGTTACAATGCAACGAAACCAAGTTAACGGGAACAAAATGAGACAAAGAGAAATTACAAATAACTTAATATTGATTTGTTATTGCAAAAATATAGAGTGAGTGTTTCAAAACAAATTGAGTGTTTCATAGCAAATTGAGAGAAACTATAATTATAGCAAAACAAAGAGATTAAATGAGTATAATTGAAAACAAAACAATTATGATCAAAAATCTAGCAGCAATATAATTTGTATAAACAGTAATAACATAAATTGTCGTTGTTGTAAAAATATATAAATCAAAAAAGGCAGTTCATTACAGTGCAAAATTTTGTTTCAATCGGACAAATATTGGGAGTTTGGCGCACCATTTAGGTGAAATCTCACGAAACTATACATGGGAGCTATATCTAAATCTGAAACAATTTTTCACAATTTCAATATCGTTCGTCCTTGGGCCAAATAAATGATTTGTGCCAAAATTCATCTAATTCGGATAATAAATGGGACCTGCACTTTGTTTACAATTAAACATCGACAGAAGGACAGACGGGCATGCAAAAATCGACTCAGAAAGTGATTCTATGCATATTCTCAAAGGAACCATGGGTCTACCTCGTTTAATTTTGCCTGTTTCACAAAGACATAATACCCTATACCAGAGTGTGATAAAGCGTATAAAAAGGGGGTTAAAAGGGTTCTACTCCTAAAAAGATGTGAATACAAATATTTTTTTGGTAGGAAGATTTGTTACTATGTACGACTACAAAATACCAAATTACAGCGAATTTGGGTGAAAAACGCGCTCAAGAACGCTAAAATACCGAAAATTGGAGGTACCCTTATATGGGGGCTCCCTGAAAAAATTGACCTATATTTACAATTTTTAGTGGAGAGATTTGCTATCCAATAAGAATTCAAAATACTAAATTACAGCCAATTCGGTCGAAAAACCCCCAAAAATAATAGGTGATCCTTATATGGGAGCTATGCCAAAACGTGAGTCGATATTTCCCAACTTCAAACTTGACCTGCCTGCAAACAGTTCGTTTAGAAACTAGAGTGATTACAACAGACAGACGGATTAAGAGTATAATATATATATATATATATATATATATAGGCAATATTGCCAATTTTTTAACATAGCTGAAGCCGAGGTACACCCCTTTATAACTTGGGAATTCCTAAAGTATATGAAAAAATGTGAATACCTTTTTTTCGCTGTTCTCAAAATCTTTAATGTAAAAAATTTGTGACTAAACCACTCATTTCACGGTCTTGGTGTCAAAGTAAAAGTAGAAGCCTACAAAATAAGGCTACGTCTCTTATGTATCATTTTTCAAAATTTTAACTGCATCTACCATTAAATGATGCTGACATTTTGAAGCTCGATTTTGAGTGTTTTTTGAATTTTACTTCTTGTTTCAATGCGCAATCACGAATTTCTAAAAATCGATTATAAGATTATTGTAGTCGCGAATCTGAATTATTTAATATATTTTTTGTGTATGTAGTATGCACCGGTTCAGTGTAATACTCATCCGAAGGTGAAAATTTTATGCGATCAAATTTCTAAAAAACCTACTTTTCGGCCAAATTTTTAGATGCGAAAACTTTACTTTAAATAATTCAGACGAAGGAGAGATGTATCCAATTTGTCTCAAAAATAGTGTGAGCTGGGTCATCCATGGTTCTTAATGGACCGCATTCAAATATATATAGATCGATGTATTTTTTTAGGATGCACACCGAAATCAGATGCGCGTTAATGGCATATGGAGTATTCGCGTTTTACGAGTTTTTGGGTATTTCAATGCAACGTGTAGTACATCTTAGCCGTCAAATGAAACTTCGCCAAATATGAATGGATTGGAAAATTACCTTTAGTATTTCATGGAAACCGCAAGCGCATCAAATGTTTTTGAGGATTGCGCGATTTAGATGCAATTAAAAATGTATATTTCATAATATATTTTTATTTTGAGATTTAACAGATTTATCGGAAGGGTCTTGCTATATTCCGCAAGGTGCATACTAATACACAAGAAGTGATTATTTGTATGTCAATTTTTCGTCGAAATTCGGGTAAAATAAAAAAATAACCCCAACATTTTTTCTCAAATTTCTTGTATAAAATTAAAAAAAAAACAGTAAGGAAAGTAGTAAAGTCGGACTGGGTCGACTATATGATACTCTTCACCACTTTGGGTATATTCTACATATGTTTCCTAACAGACGTCGCGTTTTGTTATATATCTATATCTGAAGCGATTCCAGGGAAACTTGCCTAAGGATAATTTATATTACTTCAGTACGTTGTGTTAATAGCCCCTAGCTATGAATCTTTTCAAAAAACTTAGCAACATCATTTTAGACTTAATTCAGTACCCTATATCAAAATTCGTGCAAATCGAAAGATAAATAGGAACTTTGGTGCAGCAATTACATAAAATCGGTCGAAAATATACTTGGGAGCTATATCTAAATCGGAACTGATTTTCACCAAATTTCGTGCAAATCGATAGATATATAGGGACTTTGGTACACCATTTACATTAAATCGGACGAAAATATATATGGGAGCTATATCTAAATCTGGACCGAGATATTTAAGGACTTTGGAGCTCCATTTACCTTAAATCGGACGAAAATATATATGGGAGCTATATCATAACGCGATTTTTGCCAATTTCAATTTTCGTGGAAATCGAAAGATATTTAAGGCCTTTGAGCTCCATTTACCTTAAATCGGACGAAAATATATATGGGAGCTATATCTAAATCTGAACCGATTTTTCTCAATTTCAATAGGGTTCGTCCTTGGGGCAAATAAATGGGTTGTGCCAAATTTCATCAAATTCGGATGAAATTATGTTTACAATTTAACATGGACAGACGGACGGACGGACATGCATAAATCGACTCAGTTATTCTATGCATATCCATTTAGGTCCACTATTATTTGTGTTATACATTAATGATCTTGGCGTTATCTTAGATGACAAATTGCGACTTAATTTGCATATTGAGTCATACGTAAATAAAGCCAAATCTTTACTAGGATTCATAAAACGATGGTCTAAAGAGTTTGACGACCCTTATGTGACTAAACGTTTATTTGTTAGTCTGGTTCGGCCTACATTAGAATATGGATGTGTATTGTGGAGCCCGTTTTACAGTTGTTATTCTAAAAAATTGAAACTGTCCAAACACAATTTCTCTTAAGGACTCTTGAAGGACTCCCTCCTTATGAAAATCGTTTAAAACTTATTAATCTTCCAACACTAGAACGAAGACGTTTAATGCTGAGATCTATATTTTTGAATAAAACTTTTACGCGGTCAAATTGACTCGAAATTTTTAATCGGTGAAATAAAGTTTAATGTACCTTCACGTCTTACTCGTAATTATATACCGCTTTATCTTCCTTTAGTGAGATCTAATTATGAGTTATGTAATCCCTTTAGATCACTATGTGAAATATATAACAACCTGTTTAATCGCATCTCTTTATCTGATCCTATACATGTAATTAAAAATTCTATTCTAAATTTAGAACTGTAGAGTGCAAGCAGTTGCCAGATTTGTATGTTTTGTGTTTGTCCTTATTGTTGTGTTTAATTAATTAACTTTAAATTGTTTAACCGGCTTTTACTGTAGCCGGGGTTTCCCAACATTACTAACCCTCCATAATCCGGATTATGGGGTGTACGTTCTCCCTACGTTATGGGGAGGAGGCCCCCTCGGTCGGCAGGAGCGGGTAAGAGTGGCGTGGGAACGATCGAAAGAAAATTATTCAAGATATTCATAAAAATCAAATATTAGTTCTGAGGTATTATTATATCGATCTATATCTCCTCGTAATCACGGAATTTTGGAAGATTATCTTGCCTGCCTTACTTCTATGGCATAACATGACACTGCGAAAATTTCTGTAGAGTTTATTCAGCGATTTTTTTGTCTATAACCAAAATTGTTTCTATTATCTATATATAGATAAAATAAATACAATTAAGAGTAAATTTCCCGCATTGTATCGTGCACATTTTTCTAGGGATGATGCGTACTTGTAACTAAATTACTCAGAAAAACTCAGAAAAAAAGTGTAAAACTGTAATCTTCTTAAGATATAGACATAGAAATGGAATGATGTATGATTACTTTCGATAACTGATTACTGCGTTAATTCCACATCCAAGCGGAATTTTAGAACTTTGTATAGCCTATGTTATTTACCTCGGATGGTATGGCGTGCGGTGAAATCTCAGTAAAATCTGTTTACGGTTTTTGAGTCTTGAAACGAAACCTTTTTTATTTTCTATAGCCACGACATATATATATATTATAGCAATTTTTTAAACAATGTTTTATTCTTCTTTGTGTGATATTGGATATTTTAAGGATTGTTTACTTTCTTTACATAGCCCTTGTGTTTTGTTTAAATGACATTCTTTTTCAACTTGTATCGATATCGGAAGTTCAATGCTAAAAGGTAAGAAAGGATTGGAAAATAATAAACAAAATGAAGGAAGTAAAAAAGGAATTCACTTGTGGTTTAATAAGTTTTTGCGATTATAATGTAATCGATCAATGTGACGATTTCCTTAAAATCACTTTATGATAAATTTGAATAGAAATTTTGGAATGTTTCTTTAATATTATGTTCTTCGTAGTGGCTTTATTGTCTTAAAATTTGAAGGTAGGGATTAATGAAAATGTATAAAATGACACGGAAAAACACAAATAAAAATGATATGACATACATAAGGAAATATGACAAATCGAGTGCTTCTAAGATAAAATTTAAGACGAAAAACTTCGATTCTTTATATTCACCACTATGAGGAGAACATTAAAAATACCTAAAATTGATCTGGACATTTAGATGGGGACTATATTGCTGCCAGGAGGAAACGAAATACCAAAACACCAGACACACAGGTTGGAAAATTAGGATAGGATCTTAAGCATACCGAAAATTGTGCATGAAGGTTTAAAACACGTATGAACTCCTCAAATGCCGACAATTGGGGGCATCGTTCGTTACATGGAGGCTATGCTAAACCGCGAACCGACCTTGGTAATTTTAGGAAACTTTAAATAAAAATTTCAATTCTGTTGATAAACGAGCCCAACATATCGTAAATATTGGGTTATTGTTATATGGCGTCCATCCTGAAACTTGGGCAAATAATAATTTCTGGTAAGGAGTTCAAAATAGTCCCAAAAATACCCAACATTTGCGAGGTAACGTTAAAAGGTGGCTTTTCTAAAAAGTGGCCCAACATTAATTCTTGTTGATAGAATTATTAAGCAGGATCCATGAACATTTTCTGGAAACAAGTTGATCATTCCTCAGAAATTCGGAAGGTCTAGTAAGAACCACTTCGGTGAGAAATGCGTCTACAACCGTAGCTATGCAAAAAACTTCACCTATATAGAATATCTTCTATGTTATTCACCCTTCAAAACCCGAAATGACAACACAGGTACTTCAGGTAGAAGAGCGCTGCTAAATGCAAAACCAGTAAGGAAAGTAGTGATGTAGGACT
>NW_026879458.1:0-26463 GCF_032173495.1 Musca vetustissima
AATGATCTCAAAACGACTGAGGATGTTGAATTAGCTGTGAAAAATGTCACGGCCACTCTTCTGAAGAGCTATGAGGCTTCTTGTCCTCTAACATACCCTGGGAAGAAATCTCAGCCGGTATGGTGGTCACAAGACCTTGCAACCTTGCGGAAGGCTGCAAGGAAAGCTTATAATAGAGCTAGTAAGACAAAGCTCAGTACAGATTGGGATGTTTATAAAAGACAATTCAATAGGTACAAAGGCGAAATCAAGAAAGCTAAACGTGAGTCTTGGGTCTGCTATAGTGAGTCGATCGAAGGAGTCAACGAAGCGGCCAGATTCCGCAGAGTACTATCTAAGGATCCAAAATCCATAGGAAGTATTAAGCGAAGTGATGGTACGTGGACAAACTCTGGTAGTGAGACTCTCGATCTTCTATCATCAACCCACTTTCCTGGTTGTAAGGACTATAGGGAAGATGCGCAGTGTGTGCATCAGCCTACAGTTCGGACGAGGGAAGAGGAGAAGATGATAGAAGACACTATAAGATACCCAAAACTGATATGGGCGATAAACAGTTTTCAACCCTATAAATCTCCTGGTCCAGATGGTATAATACCGGCCATGCTGCAACACGCAGATGAACGAGTAATATCATTTCTGCAGGACATTTTTAGGGCTTGTTTACTTCTGTCGTACATACCAAGTCTATGGAAAGAGGTTACCGTGACCTTCATCCCGAAAGCCGGGAAGCCGAGTCATACGTTACCTAAAGACTATAGACCGATTAGCCTTTCTTCCTTTCTATTAAAAACTTTAGAAAGGTTACTAGACTCAGAAATTAGAAATACCATCGACCGTAATAAACTTAGTAAATCCCAGCATGCCTACATCAAAGGCAGATCAGTGGATACAGCTCTGCATGAGGTGGTTGGATGCATCGAGAAGAATATGGAGTCCTCTGGCTACACGTTGGCAGCATTCCTCGATATCGAAGGAGCTTTCAACAATGTGAAGCTAGAGGCAATCCATTCTGCTCTTGTAGACATAGGTATCCCCTCACTCCTTACGGAATGGATTGATAAAATGCTGGAAAGCAGAATTATCAACTCATCCTTAGGAGAGAGTTCCGTGAGGAAATCTGTCAACAGAGGCACACCTCAGGGAGGAGTACTTTCCCCCCTTTTGTGGCTTCTGGTGATAAATGAGATACTTATGAAATTCAATCATCTCAGGATAAAGGTTGTAGCCTATGCCGATGATGTAGTCTTGTTGGTTGGGGGTAAGTTTATAACGACAATATCAGACATCCTGGAGGGTGCGCTTTCAACCCTGTCAAATTGGGCTTGCACCAAAGGTCTTGGTGTAAACCCCACTAAAACCGAATTGGTGCTCTTCACTAGGAAATACAAAATTCCTAGTTTCCGCCTGCCATCACTTGGTGGAGTGACTTTAACCCTTTATGATGAAGCTAAATATATCGGTACTGTCCTAGACCGCAAGTTACTGTGGAATAGGAATGTCGAGGAACGCTCCAAGAAGGGATTGCTGGCACTCTATTCATGCAAGAACTCCATAGGCAAGAGTTGGGGATTGAGACCCGGAATTATACACTGGCTGTATACGACGATTGTCTTACCCATACTTACTTATGGATGTCTTGTCTGGTGGCAGGGGGTGAATAAAAAGAAGCTGCTGGCAAAACTGAGCCTAGTACAGCGATCGGCTTCGATTCTGATCACCGGAGCATTAAGAAGCACACCACAGGCAGCCTTGAATGCAATCTTGAATCTCCAACCTTTGGATATTCTGATCAAATTCCAGGCGGCCAGGTGTGCCCTGAGACTCCGGGAAACAGATGCCTTGAAATCGCTGAACTATGGTCATGCCAGCATCCTAAACATAACGCCAGGTTATGGCCTTTTTAGGGGGGATAGTCATATCAGTGATTATATTCCCCCTCATAGGGACTTTAATGACATAAAAGTTGAATTTCCTAGTAGGGAATCCTGGACTAGTGGCTCCCTACCTCTACCAGGTCTGTCAATCTTCACAGACGGGTCCAAGATGGAGGAAGGCACTGGCGCAGGCGTCTACTGCAGGGAATTAGGTATACAGAACTCATATAAACTCAACAATGATTGTAGCGTTTTTCAAGCAGAGATTCTTGCAATCACGAAAGCGGCCGAGATAGTAAAAGCACTTAATACCGACATTACGGGACCGGTGACTATTTACGTAGATAGTCAGGCGGCCCTGAAAGCGGTGAAGTCGCATACTATAAACTCGAAAGCAGTTCATGATTGTAAGACCGCTCTGAATGATATACGACAGATAGTTGGGCTATGCTGGGTTCCAGGACATAATGATATTGAAGGGAATGAAATAGCCGACGAGCTTGCTCGAGGGGGGTCACAGTCGTCCAGTCTTCTGATTGAGAGATCTGTGAAACCCCCTATTAGCTATTTCATTGGCAGAATCCGCGCGTTCCATTGCGAGGTAGTCGGCAACAGATGGCTGAGGGAACCTGCTTGCAGAATCTCTAAATCTATCTGGCCAGAATTCTCTCGTAAAAGAACGTCTTCGCTGCTGGATCACAGCAAGAGGGAGATCAAAATCGTTGTGGGGATCATTACTGGTCACTGCAAAGTTAGATCTCTCACTTCTAAGTGGGACTCCACTCCAAAATAGACCCTAACCAAATTCTAGGCTTTGTCAAAAAATTGACTTGGCTAAAATAATGTATCTTCCGCTTCCTTATTCTCACTATTTCTCTCTCTACTCTTCCACTATTTTTTCTTCTTCTCTTTATAGGTATACCTATTCATAAAGTATGATCACAATGGACATAGTTTCCGAGTGGACGGCTGTTATAACAGCCGTACATCCCTAACCTAACCTAAGAGAAGATCGAAAAATTATCTCTTATAATAGATCATTTATTTTAATCGTTGCTATGCCAAAGTTAAAGTATTTTTAAATACAGTGAACTCTCGATAATGTGAACATCCAAAACAATGAACTCTCGACAATGTGAGCAATTGAGACAAAAATATGCTCAAGTCTTTACAAAATGGATACCGCAACAACGAGAAAAATTAATATTCATTGATGAGTGTGGATTTAATCTTCACATACGAAGAACCCAAGCCCGTTCAAGACAAGGAACAAGAGCACACATTGTGTTACCCTAGGTTAGAGGTCGTAATGTGACTCTAATTGCAGCAATAAACAACGCGGGAGTTATACATCACACAATAGTTTCTAATTCCAGTGTCAATGCAGACAGATTTAAATTAATTATAGAAAGTCTTTTGGAGAAAATCAATTTGGAGTTGGAAAATTCGTTCTTGATAATGGATAACGCTCAAATACACAAGCGACATGACATAAAAAATTTGATCGAATCCAAAAGATGCAACCTTAAATTCTTACCGCCTTATTCTCCAATGCTAAATCCAATCGAAAATACATTTTCAAAAATAAAATTATGTGCAAGAGCTGAGCTGTGTGACGTTTCAATGGAATATAACATTGTTGATGTAATCGAGCGAAGTATTCAAAAGCTTACTCGGCAAAATTGTTCTAAATACAATTTAGAACAAATTCCAAATTAAATGAATAAGGTTTCATTTAATTTGGAAAAGCTTTCATTTAAATTGTAAAAGGTTTCATTTAATCTGGAAATGCTATATATTTCGATTTGCACGAAATTTTGCATAGCGTACTAAATTGCGCCAGGACTGATGTGTGCCAAGTTTCGTGAAAATCTGTTCAGATTTAGATATAGCTTCTGTATATAGTTTCGTCCGATTTTATGTAGATGGTGCACCAAACTTCCAACATTTTTCAGATTGAGACAAAATTTTGCATAGCGTACTGAATTATGTCCTGATTGTTGTATGCGAAGTTTTGTTGAAATCGGTTTAAATTTAGATATAGCTCCCACATATATTTAAGTTTAATAAGTTATATTTAAGTTTCGTCTGATTTTAGGTAAATGTGCACTAAACTTCCAATATTATACAGATTGAGACAAAAGATTAGGTCCAGTTTGATATACGTGAAGTTTTGATGAAATCGGTTAAGTTTTAGATATATTTCTCCCATATATAGTTTATCCGATTATATGCAAGTGGTTCACAAAACTCCCAATATTTGTTCGATTGAGACAAAATTTTGCACAGCCTACTAAATTAGGCCTTGTTTGATATTTATGAAGTTTTGTTGAAATCGGTTCAGATTTAGATATAGCTCCCCTATACGATTTTTTGGTAAATGGTGCACCAAACTCCCAAGGATTGTTCGATTAATACAAAATTTGGCAGAGCGTTATGTGAAAATCGGATCAGATTTAGATAGAGTACCCATATATAGTTTCGTCAGATTTTTGGTAAATGGTGCACCGAGAAGCCTGTTCCATATACCGAAGTCTGTTCCATATACACGAGATAAAATTATGGAAGCGCTCTATGCTGCAGCATACCAAACGGTATATGCCACGGTTGCTCAATTAGGTCCAGATTTGCATATAGCTCCACATACATTATTTTGCTCTATTTCATACAAATGGTACAAAATAGAATCAGATTGACATACAATTTTTTATAGATTTCAGAATGGTATGTGCATGGGTTTTTATTTGTTTCAAATATCTATGTAGATCACCCATTTAGTTTCACCCCATTCCATTTCAATGGTCCTCTAAAGATTATATGTCTGTTCTATCTACAGGATATTGTATATATTAGCATCTCTTGTATGTATTCAAAGTGGTGAAGGGTATCATATAGTCGGCTCCGTCCGACTTTTAAACTTTCCTTATTGGTTTTAGTACCAGACAGTCGAAATTCGTGGAAATTGCGTAGGAAATAGGTTATGTATTCATGTGGTACAATGATGAGCATATCCCAATAAGAGATTTTGAAAACAACATTTTTAAATTAATTTGACTAATAGTACGTTTACATTTAATCAGATTTCGTTAACCCAGTGGGTTTCAATTGTCAATCCCTTTGCATATATGTCATATAAATCCTCCTGAAGTGGGTTAACCCGGTAAAAAGTTCTAATGTATATGCCGTTTAATTTATTTTATTAAATTTTTATACCCTCCACCATAGTATGGAGGGTATATTAATTTTGTTTTTCCGTTTGTAACTCATCGAAATAATCATTTCCGACCCTATAAAGTATATATATTCTTGATCAGCGTAAAATTCTAAGACGATCTAAGCATGTCCGTCTGTCTGTCCGTCTGTTGTAATCACTCTAGCGTCTAAACGAGTTGAGATAGATCGCCAAAATTTTGCACAGAGTCGTCTTTTGTCTGCAGGCAGGTCAAGATGGGGTATATCGGTCCACGTTTAGGCATAGCACCCATATAAGGGTACCCCCCAATTTTCGGTATTTTGGGGTTCTTGAGCGCGTTTTTCAACCGAAGTCGCTGAAATTTGGTATATTGAGTTCCTATTGGGTACCCAATTTCCCCACAAAAAATTATACATATAGGTCCATTTTTTCTGGTAGCCTCCATATAACGGTACCCTTTAATTTTCAGTATTTTGGGGTTTTGATCGTAGTTTTCAACCGAATTGGCTGTAATTTAGTACTTTGAGTTCTTATAGGGCACCAAATCTCTCCACTAAAAATTATAAATATAGGTTAATTTTTTCTTGTAGCCCCCATATAAGGGTACCCCTCAAATGTCGGTATTTTGGGGCTCTTGAGCGCGTTTTTCAACCGAACTCGCTGAAATTTGGTACATTTGGTTCTTATTGGATGCCAAATATCTCCACTAAAAATTATAAATATAAGTCCAATTTTTCTGGTAGCCCTTATCTAAGGGTACCCCCAAATTTTCGCTATTTTGAGGTTCTTGAGCACGTTTTTCAATCGAATTCGCTGAAATTTGGTATTTTGTAGTCGTATATAGTAACAAATTTCCCTACAAAAAATTATGAGTATTCACCCCCTTTTTGGGGTAGTCCCCATACAACCCCCTTTTTTATATTAAAATAGTTATGCAATTTGTCCCGCGTTTTGGGTTTGGTTCTAAGACTCTGTTGTAATCATATTACCGAGATAAAAAACTAGAACGTAAGGTTCGATAATGAACTATATATGAACTATAACCCATATTTAGGCCTAGCCCCTGTGTGGGAGGTACCAGAAGGAGTGCACTGACATTCCCCACCTCCGAACTTGATCTAAGTTTGGAAGAAATAATAAGATGGCCAAAGTTTGGATGAAATCAAAATTTTCTGAAACAAATTTGGTCCAAAGAATCATGGGGTCTACAACCATTTTAACCGTATCAAAGTGTATACACCCTCATTAGCCATAAAGCTGAGGATTTAATTATCCATTACAAATTTCTGAAATTTGTTTTATATTTTACATTATGGTTTACATAATCGGTTTGTAAAAATCTCGATATAGGCCCACTTTTTGGTATTTTCCATATATTTTCATTTCAAGTACCTGTCAGTTTATTTATGGTGGAGGGTATCCAAAGTTCGGCCCGGCCGAACTTAACGCTTTTTCACTTGTTAATCTAACATCGCCTTGAAAACAATTTATTAAAATACATGAAGAAAAACATGCAGTATTCTAAAAGTTGCAGCGTATGTACAATTTGTATACCCTCCACCATATGGTGGATTGTATACGGCATTTACATTAAAACTGTTTTACCGGGTTAACCTACTTTATGAGGATTTATTTGACATATATTCAAAGTAATTGACAATTTGAACCCACTGGGTTAACCAAATTCGGTACAATGTAAACGTACTTGTATATTAAATTTGTAATTCGAAATATTCAGTGGAGACCCCAGAATAAAAATCTATTTCGATTTACGTATGTCTGTCTGTCCGTTTGTTGAAATCACGATAGAGCTCGCAATATTTAAGATATAGTTGTGAAATTTTGCACAGACATTAATAGTACTTCTAGAATGTTTGGTATTGCGAATGGGATATATCGATCCACGTTTCGGTGTAGCCCCCATATAACGGTAACCCCCATTTTCGGTATTTTGGGAATTTTGAAAACGCACTACAAATTATTATTCTTGGGGGGTCAGAATTCGGTATTTTGGGGATTTTGGACACGTTTTTCAACTGAATTGACTGTACTGTATGTATATTTGTATTCTCATAGGGTATCACATCTCACCTTGCTTACGGCAATGTATATGTTCGATACATTGTTTCCCCTTCTACAGCATTACAATTAACCACTTTAATTGGCCGCTCTTCGGAGCCCAATGGGGAAATCTTCTCTGCATATCTTCCAGGAGCCTCATTCGCCTAGTTCGGATTGTAGGGGAGAGTTTCGCTCTCTTCTACTATATCTCCTGGAAGCCACATTCGCTTAGTTCGGATGCAGAGAGGCGCTTTCCAATGCTGTGGTCGTAGTTGTTGATCACGGCCTTGCTGTTGCTTTCATGCCCATCGCAACATCACTTGCAAACTCGCTCTCGTTGATTAAACTTGCTTTCTCGCACGCACACCTAAAGGTAAAGTTTGTTGCTTTTCGAAACAAAACCACTTGCCAAATAAAGTTGAAAATATATTCTAATATCAAATTGTTTTATTTTGTTTTTTTTTTTCTCTTTTTGGGTTTTTTCTCCCCTTAACCGGTATCACGCCAACATTTTGATCCATTCGAGCCGGATCAACCACCAACAAATTACGAAGTTGTTGCTAATTTGAGCTCTTCCCTATTTTTTTAAAGGAGAAAAACAACATCCCTCACAAAAAACGGCATCATCATCAACATCAACAACGCCAAAATTTGCATCATCATCATCCAAACAAACTAAAAGGTACGTAGTTCAGTGTCCTATTATTGAGCATACCGCGAGTGTTGTCGTTTTTTATTTCGTTTTCCAAAAACAAAATATACATTTTTATTTTTCTAAATTGTTCGCTACACCGCGTACTGGTCGCCCTACAGTTGCTTTACCGTGTGTGTTTCTAATATAAATCTAATACAGTCCACTCATTGTCGCATATCACTGCTTTAATTTGTTAGCCAGTGATCTATTGTGTAGTGCTTATTTGTTATTTCTCACTAAAGGCTACATATAAACCCCCGCATTCTCGTTAACTCCGCTAGCCACTAGTGAGAAAAAGCACTAACAACAATACGAATACTCATCGTGCCCTTTTTCTAATTTCTTTGTTATTCTTAAACCTACCAACCATTTCTATATCGAATCATCTCTCGTTGTTTGGTCGAGTAAACACAACAACAATAATCGAATATTCCACGCGCCTTTTTCTAGCGTCTGTTTATTAACATTCGATCTACCAACAAATAAATTCTCTTCTCCACTATTACTGTTTCAATCTTTCGATTCCCAACACTCACTGTTGGTTCATTCTCGTTGTGTTGTTGATCGGGTGATATCAACAACAAATATCACTCTCGCATTCCAGCCGCCTTGTTTAGTGTGAGCCGACTAACAAACAAACGTACCAACAAGTTCTTACTCTCCCCACACATCTCTGTTGGTTCGTTGTCGTTGGTCTGTTTGTAGTGCGTTAGCCGCTCACTCAACACTGCTTGTGTTTTATTCCCTTTTGTGCGGTATTCGTTGTTCACCACTGCACAGTGGGTCCGTATGAAAAATAGTGGATTTTTATAAATAATTTTTTAAAAAACAGTTAATAAAAAATTGTTGTTATATTTGTTGGTCTATTGTAGATTTTTGGACTTTTACCAAAAAATACCCTACTTTCGGCATTTCACAAGCGCATTCAAAGCATTAATTTGTTGTTAATTAAAAACTCTTTTTGGGCAATTTTTATTGAAATTTTTTGCGAAAAAATAGATATTTACTTTTACAACAAAAATTATTTGTCTGTAAAATTATAGCATAATTTGAAATTTCGTGTACCCTACTGTCGGTAATTGCGATTTTCAAATTATTTTCCTAATTTTTGTTCCTTTTTTTGGAAATTTCACAAAATTTGTTGTTTTTAGTTGTTCCTATCGACTATATTTCCTCTTTTTTCACCGATACTATTGCAAATTCGACTGTGTGTACCCTACATTCGGTTCTAGTCGACCTCAAACAGTAAAAATATAGATTTTTTGGACTTTTTTGCTTCGCTATCGTTTGTTTTTCTATAGAATCATGTCGGTCACTCCATTGACACAATTTATTCGCGCTTCAGATAATGTGGTCAAATTTATTGCCTCATACCATATACTTAAGCCAGAGACTCATACAATTTTCAGCCTTGAAATTCAAAGTTCGGAACTTCAAGAGTTATGGTCTAAAGTCAAGGACACTTACGACAAGTGTATTGACTATTTGTTGACAATAGAGGGTACGACTTCAGAGCAGATCTCTTCTGTCGATTCAAAATATCAATCATCTAATAAAAGTTTCACTGATTGTTTGTCGGAGATCAATGAAAAGATACATAATTTTAAGTCGGTGAAATCTCCTACTGCAACTCCTGTCGTCGTTAATGCTAGCACACCGCAAACTACTTTAGCTCCGAATCTTCCACAAATCGGTATTGAATCTAATCAACCTCCTGCTCAAATTAATAGTTCTAGTAATAGTTTGAATATGAATATCCAAAATTCATCAAATATTGTTCAAACAGAATTTCCAAATCCTGCAGAAGTTTCCATTTCTAATTGGAGTTTGCCTCCAATAGTTTCAAATACCATGCATTACCTCAACTTACCACCGTGTGAGATTGAGGAATTTCATGGAGACTTCTTATCGTGGCCCACATTCCGGGATCTTTTCTCTGCTATATTTATTAACAACTCTCGATTAAGTGACATCGAAAGGCTTTGTCACTTAGTTCAAAAAACAAAAGGTGAAGCTAGGGAAATTGTGTCTAAGTTTCCACTCACCCATAAAAGTTTCGCTATGGCTTGGCAGTCGTTGAAGGATACGTACGACAATAAACGTATTCTAGTGCATAACCATCTCAAGCTCCTTTTTGACCTTCCAGTGTTAGATTCTGAATCTAGTTCTAATTTAAAAATTCTACAGCGTGGTATCAACGGCTGCATTTCTGCTATGTCAGTGTATGATGTAGCTACGGATCACTGGGATCCTATTTTAGTATATATTTGTCAACAGCGTTTACCTAAACTAACTGTAGCTTTGTGGGAACAGAGTATTAAAGATAAATCTTCGCTATCGTCGTGGGAAGACTTAAACAAATTCCTTACTGAAAGGATTCAAACTTTAGCTTGTTTACGAGACATGAGATGTTCTCCTTCTAGTCCGATTTCGAAAAATAAAGTCAAAACCCATATGGTTACTTCAGTGGTTAAAAATAAGTCGAAATCATGCATTCTTTGTAGAAATGAATTTCATTCATTACGCTCATGTCCAAAATTTAGAACTCTTTCGTTTGAAAAAAGATTTGAAGTGGCTAAAAAACAAGGTTGTTGTTTAAATTGCCTGTCTGTAGGACATTCCGTCAAGAATTGTGCCAGTAGTAATAACTGTAATATTTGTAAAATTCGCCATCATACTTTGTTGCACAGGCCTACTGCTTCTCCTCAATCATCTAGGATTGGTTCTCCTCACACCTCTAGTAATGGTTCTCCTCTATCGTCTAGGCCTTCGTATCCTATCGCGACAAATGTTGTCAATCCTCCACAAGTAGATGGCAATGTGGCATCAACTTCTACTGGCAACACTCCTCGAGTAGTAAATAGTCAGGTGTTCCATACCTCCCAAAATCGAAATGTTATGTTGGGTACTGCTATGGTCAACATCGTTCATTCCGGAGTTTCATATCCAGTTCGTGCGCTTATCGACCCTGGTTCAGAGGCTTCGTTCATATCTGAACATTTGCAAAAACGACTCAAATTGCCCACTCAGTCAATCTCTGCCATCGTTTCTGGGGTAAATAGTTCAACTTATGCCACTTCCAAGAAAAATTGTTCAATTCGCATCGGTTCACGCTTAGATACTTCTTTATTTGTTGATGCAAATGCTTTCGTTCTTCCAAAAATATCTGGAAATCTTCCTTCAGTGCCCCTTAGTTCTAATCTCACTTCTTGCTTGCCCAATCTTCCTTTAGCCGATGCTCATCTCTTCAATTGTAGACCTGTAGATTTGTTGTTAGGGGCAGATTTGTATCCACAGATCTTGAAGGAAGGGACGCAACGAAATGTTTTGGGTTCCCTTTTAGCCCAAAACACGATATTCGGCTGGATTCTGACTGGTCCTATGCCTTCGTCCTCAGTCCAGGTCTTTAGGACTGCGTTGGATTTTGCTGAGGATGAATCTCGCCACAGAACACTACTCCGACTTTGGGGACTTCCATATGTTCCCAAATTGAAGCATCCTTCGCCGTCGGACATGTTCTGTGAGAGGAATTATCGTCGTTGCGTCCGATCAAAATTCATCTAATTTTCGTAATTCTCGCTTACCTATACTTTCGTTGCTAGATCAGCCTTTCTTTGCTTTCAAACAGTGCACTCCTCCCCAAAGCTTTCAGTATCTAACGCTGTCATACATTGTACGTCAATCAACTATCTTGCCGTTTTCATGCCAACTTGTTTGTATTCTTGCAGAATTCGTTCACGCGATTTCCATTCATGGTGGAAATCAGCCTCGTAGCCTTCTTATCGATATTTGGTTCTCTAAAATTATGGGTTTTGTTATCAATCGTTTAATCTTCTTGAGATTTCTTGGTTGCTCTTTTTCGAAAAAAAAAATATTTACTCGAATCCTTCGATATGAAGTTGTATACGAATTTAGCGTGTCGTATCGTCAAAGGTTTGTGTATGTCTTCGTCTGCTTTTCAGTCAAAGCAGTTTCTTAGAAGTCATTTCTCCCTTGTGCTCTGCTTCATTTTGGCTGCTCTTTATCGTTTTTGATTGTCGTATTTGCCATAGGACAGAATTTGTTTAATTCGTACTGAGGCCTGCTTAACTTCTAGATCCCTTTCGATAATGTTCAACTTACATCGGGCCATCTATCTAGTCGCTCTTCCTCGTTCGCCACAGTAACCAATAATAGTCGATTTCCCTCTAAGTCTTATCAATAGACTTCTCTAGTTAAAATTTGTAGTATTTACTGCAATTTCAATATGCAATTTCAATAACTCGTTGTGCTCTGTCGTGAGCAATCACTTAGGTCCAACAAGAAATTGTTCGTCGACCAGAGACTAAATTAGTTGTAAATAGTAAAGAATAACTTCATCGTGTATTCTTTTTGTCAAAATAGTCGAAAAATAAATAATCTCAAATTGAATTATATCCGCTCCTGCTCAATAAAACTGAACTACTATACCTATCGATGCATTTAATTCACAATGCAATTACTAACCATAGTTTAAGTCGCGTACTAATTTAATATCGGTTGCCACGCAGCTAGCGCGGCAAGGTGGGCGGCAATGTTTAAGTTCGATACATTGCTTACGGCAATGTATATGTTCGATACATTGTTTCCCCTTCTACAGCATTACAATTAACCACTTTAATTGGCCGCTCTTCGGAGCCCAATGGGGAAATCTTCTCTGCATATCTTCCAGGAGCCTCATTCGCCTAGTTCGGATTGTAGGGGAGAGTTTCGCTCTCTTCTACTATATCTCCTGGAAGCCACATTCGCTTAGTTCGGATGCAGAGAGGCGCTTTCCAATGCTGTGGTCGTAGTTGTTGATCACGGCCTTGCTGTTGCTTTCATGCCCATCGCAACTTCACTTGCTTTTTAACTCTCGTTGATTAAACTTGCTTTCGAACTCTCGTAGAGTAAACTCTTGCATTATCGTTCTCGTAGAATAAACATCTCTCGCTATCGTCGTTAACGCACGCTAAGGTAAAGTCTTGTTTCTCACGAAACCCACCTACTTTACAATAACGATTGAAAATATTTACTAAACATTATTTCGTTTTTCTTTTCTTTATTTTTGGGGTTTCACTGCTAGCCAACTCTAATTAGTTTTGTGAGTTTTTTTTCTAAAGGAAAACCCAAGTTTAAGAGCGTTCATGATACCTACTTCTCTCTATGAGGATTGATTCTACTTGCGCAGTTTATTATTCATGATGGAAGGAAAATGAAAAGAGAAATCTTCCTAACGGATTTGGTCATGATTGAGCTGTATATTTTAGAAATAAAGTAAAAAAAACGTAATTTATTTTAGTTTTCATAATTTCTTTTTTTATTCATCTACATTCGTGTTTCATTCTTTTACATTACCAATTTAATAAATAAATTAATTAAAAAATAACAATAGTCATATATAAATACATATAAATAACTGGGATTTTCTAGTACATTTTCAATTCAATTTCAAGGTAAGTAAAAAGCGCTATGCGTGATATTTCGTAAATTAATTGTTTTACTTTATTATCTTCTTCTTCTTAAAATATTAATTTCTACAATTGTTTATTTCATTATTTATTGACGCTTAATAAATATTATTGTAACCATTTGTTGTATTATGTCTTCTGCATGTTTTTTTCTGGGTTTCGGCCTTCTATTTGTCACATTTTCATTGTCTACAATTTATTTTCAATTTTCGATATTTGGTTTTAGTATTTTTTTGTTTGTATTGCAATAGTTCGAAAATAGCTAGCATTTGAGATTCGAAAGCTTTTATTTTCGATTAACGCACTAAATTTGTTAAATAATATATAAATAATTTAACTACAGTATATGTGTGTATATATATCGATAGAGAGAAATGCATATAAAACTAGCGTTGTTTTAATGGACGATAGCAGTACTTTTTGATCGGGTTTATTCGGATTATATGCTTTAAATGCTAAACGAATCCATATCCAATATTGAATAGGTTGGGCGCCAAAAACATTGTTACGATACCACATGATATCGTTGTTATCGACGCATGTGTCATGTTTCTCATGAAAATCATATAATGTGAACAACCCTTTTAAAGTGTCATCTGATTAGAGAGCGCGAGAGAGATAGATGTGTTAGCAAACCTATTTGTTTGTTTCCTGGATATTTTTATTTTTCTTTGCAAATCCTTTAATAATTCCTCTCTTTAATCAATTGAGAGAAGCGTGTGATATTCACTCTCTTCCAGAGAAGTGTGTTGTAGTCTTTTGTTTTTTTTTTGTAATTTGTGATGCGAGGAAATAGCTAATGCAACGTCTCTTTATATTTTTCAAGGCGCAGAAGGTTTTCCCAATAATAACACGGACTGTTCCGGAGTATCTTCCTCATTCGAGCGGGCTATATTAAAATATGATGTCGCACTATAATTGAAGAGTTCAAAATCGTATCTGTAATGGTAAAAAAAGAAATAAGAAATCTTTAGTTTGATAATACTTTTCAGATGCCTCAAAATAAAATACACATTGACCGAATTTCGGAAGAATCCAAACGTGAAGTTGGGTTGAACGTTGTTTACATCAAAATATAAAGTTATTAGTTGTGTAGTTCCGGAACGAACTAATTCAAAGGAACTATTCCGAAGCAGAACGATTGGTAATTAGGTCCGGTTCTTTCGTTCATTTAGTACCTTTTGATGTAATCTCTCATCTAGATCGTCCCGACCGATCTTCATAGACCGAATGAACTCGCGTGACCGATTGAACTTATTAGTTGTGTAGTTCCGAAACTAATTCAAAGGAACTTTTCCGAAGCTGAACGATTGGTAGTTAGGACCGGCTCTTTCGTTCATCTAGTACCTTTTGATGTAATCTCTCATCTAGATCGTCCCGACCGATCTTCATTGACCGAATGACTCGCGTGACCGATTGAACTTTTGTGGATTGAATTGAAAAATATCGAACCGCTTTAGACATTCGGAAGTGGTGTTATGGAATAATCCAATAGGGTCAGAATCCCAAAAATTTCCCAAAAACTTATACATCCGGAATTATCAATAATCTACCATTTCCTTATTGTATAACCTTCATATAGAGGAACGATATTACTTAACTTCATATATTGGTCGGGAGTCGAGTACATCGCTAAATGATTCAATCTGTTGATAACCACATACATGGTTTCGAAGCCTGACAAGGTAAAGGTGGCACCAGAGGAGAATAATAGACCTAATTTCATATTTGCCTCCAGTAGCAAAGGCTTTCAAGGCATTATTTTTACTCAGCATCAGGGTTCGTTATTCAGTAGCAAATCATCATCGTAGGTTCCGTAAGCAATACAGTAATCGGCAGCAAAACCAGAACAATCAGTTTGTTCTGGTTTTGCTGCCGATTACTGTATCCATCCAAAATTAAATGCGAATCGTATTAAATCTATTCTCCGAAAATGGGGTATCATTTAAAGCACTGGTTCCGTGCCATATCTTTATGGGACAGTAGGATAAGCGAGTTGTGGATTATCTATCACGAAGGCTGGAAATATGCAAAACTAGTTCGCTAATGAAGTCGGGTGGAGGGGAATCATACAGGCAACATCATTATTATCACCAGTAGCAACGAATTCAGAGGCATTACTTCTACCCAGCGTTAGGGATAGTTATCGCAACAACACTGCCCAACCCTGTCTTATGTCATCCTCAAATAATAGAACAGACCCTGATTTTTTTGAACCATCATTCCTTATCGTTTGAGGACATTGAGAATACTTTCTTCCAGACAACTCTAGCGAATAATAGTGTAAGTAGAGTGAACAGCGTATTCTCTAAACTGAACTGATACATTCGGAAATATCAGACACAAAACCTATGGTCCCCCTTTTTAACACATGGGCTCGAAGATAAACTAGGGACGCAGAGAAAGAAACCTCGTTGACGTCTTAGAATTTGATTGTTCGTTCTGTAAATAGCTACGCGGTGTCTATATGGTTCACGGACAATATAATGAAACTCCGGCTGTTCCATCATATGATATTTACCTAAAACTTGGTATTTGCGGGAACATACAAAATAACATCCTAGGTGTAGTAAAAATGCATATGCAAAATCTATATCAAAATATGGCGGTATCTTTCCGATTTAGATTTAAAACGTCATAAGTTTATTGGTACGGAAAAATCGGAATCCGCACTAATATACATTGTATCGAAAAATCGTTTTTAATTTATAAAATACTTACCTATAATAATCATACAGTCCATCGATCTCTGTTCTCGTTAATTTCGAATAGAATTGTTGCAATAAGTCCAATGTATTCTTCCCCTTTCCGGGATTTTGCCATTCGGGCGCTATTATTTGTTTCAGACCAGTCTTTTCGATCAAATATAATTGATCCTCTTCCAGGGTTTCAAATTTCAATATGACATCGAAATGTATGAGGCACGGTGTACAAAATCGAGTATACGAAACAAAATGCATGTCCAGATAATTGTCATGCTTGATTTGATCCAATAGCCAGCGTACGAATTCTTGGAATGTTGGATATTTCGGTGGCTTTAATTGTAGACTCTGAAATTCAGCGAAAGAAGTAAATTAATTCAATATAATTATTGATTTTATTTTGCACACAATTGCTTTACTACTAACCTTTTTCCTGTATGTTCGTACTATTTTACGACCGAACTTATCGTGCAGTGAATGTGGTATGGCATACACGAATTTATCGCGATAAGCACTCAATAGCCTCTCAAAAGGATGGCGAGCTATTAAAAAGGTCACTGAATTGTTTTGGGCCTCGTGTAGCTGTAGTATGTTGGCGTGGCGAGGACAAAGAGGAATCGAAAAAGATGAAAATAAAAAAAGGAAATTGTAATAAAGTGTAATTAAGAGATAATTTACTTTCGAGTACTTTTTACATTCACAATATTAATGAACTGTCAAAGGGCATTTAAGGGCGCATCAAAAATAAAGGGCAACGGATAGTAAATGGATATGTAGAACAGGCAGAGATTGAATGTAAGGATAAAATAAACAATTTGTTATCGGATTGTCAATCAAAAAAAAAAAAAAAAAAAACGATAAAGAGAATATTTAAATAAAATGTGATATGGAAATAAGTGAACCTTTGTGTCTTTTAATTTATGGAAAAAAGAAGTCGATTTTAACTTTTGAAAAATCTATTTCCCAACTCACCTCATCTAAAGTAACCCGTGGGTAACGTTCACGTGCTAAGTGCAAAAATATCTCTTTGGTTTTGCGCAAAAATTCTGGCGAATATCCGGCCAGTACATTAAAATTATACATCCATGAGGAGGAGGCAGCTTTGAAAACGTTACACCTGGGGAGACACAAACGAAAATTTTAGATTAGAAAATATTTAATAGGGATGGGCTAACTTACCATATTATATGATGTTTTTTATTGACCAAAAATTCCCATGGATTGGGTTTATGCCAGGAATCATTACCTGCAATTAAGAAATGGATAAAAATTAATGGTGGAATGTATACAAATTAAAATAAAGAATTAAATAAATACAATCAATAATCTCCCGTAGATGGAGGCTAAAATCCAGTCTATAGAAAACCGAAGTGTGTAGCTTCCAACTCCTGCATATTGATGCGAAACTAAAATTTTTCCTCAATGAGTATGTTCTCTCCGATAACTTCAATCCAAAATACCTGGGCCAAATCCTTGACAGAACCGTTTTGTTTAAGACACGCCTACATATAACAGCCCAACAAATCTAATTAAATCAACATAATCTAGAAAATCACTGGGAGGAATTGTTTGGCAACGGTCAACAACCGATAACGGAGAATCGAAATGGCGCCCAGTTGACAACAGGAATACTAATATCAACACCGACATAATGGTTTCCAAGTCTTTAATACTATATAGCGGCCTTTAAAACTACCTAAGAAACTATATAGCGGGATTGTTTACCAATGACCGATCTATTCCTTTTGAACAGGTCAACGTGGTCTCCTTGTCTACGCCGCAAATAATAGAAAACCAGTAAGGAAAGTAGTAAAGTCGGACTGGGCCGACTATGTGATACCCTTCACCACTTTGGGTATATTGTGCATATATGTCCTAACAATTGCATGTCTATGATCCCTCTTTCTCCAACCTATCCTAACTTTAATTTCATTCGAGCAGATTTAGAGCCGTCTGCGTAACATGGGGAAAATTTATGAAAAACGATTTATAGCAAAATTGATACACGCTATTCGGTACGCCGCGTTGATAAAAATATAATCTATATGTGGGAGCTATATCTAAATCTGAACCGATTTTCACGAAACTTGGCACACGTAATTCTGGGCTTAATTCAGTAGACTCTGTAAAATTTCATGCAAATCGAAAGATGTATAGGGATTTTGGTGCACCATTTACATTAAATCGGACGAAACTATATACGTAAGCTGTATCTAAATCTGAACCGATTTTCACTAAACTTAGCACACATCATTCTAGACCTAATTCATTATGCTGTACCAAATTTTGTGCAAATCGAAAGATATTAAGGGTCTTTGGTACACCATCTACGTTAAATCGGACGAAAATATATATGGGAGCTATATCTAAATCTGAACCGACTTTCACGAAACTTAGCACTCATTATTCTAGGCCTAATTCATTACGCTGCTCCAAATGTCGTGCAAATCGAATGATATTAAGGGACTTTGTTACACCATTTACCTTAAATCGGACGAAAATATATATGGGAGCTATATTTAAATCTGAACCGATTTCCACGAAACTTTGCGCACATCATTCTATACCTAATTCATTATGCTGTGCCAAATTTCGTGCAAATCAAATGATATTAAGGGACTTTGGTACACCATTTACCTTAAATCGGAAGAAGCAATATATATAAGAGCTATATCTAAATCTGAACCGATTTTCTCGAAACATGGCACACACAATTCTGGACCTAATTTAAGATATAGAGGGACTTTGGTGCCCCATTTACCTTAAATCGGACGAAAATATATATGGGAGCTATATATAAATCTGAACCGATTTTTCCCAATATCAATAAGGTTTGTTCTTGGGCCAAATAAGTGACTTGTGCCAAATTTCATCCAAATCGGATCGTAAATGCGACCTGTATTTTGTTTACAATTAAAATCTACAGACAGACGACGGACAGACGGACATGCATAAATCGACTCAGAAAGTGATGGTATGCATATTATCAAAAGGAACCATGTGTCTATCTCGTTTCCTGACTACTGTTGAACTTTACATCCCATATCGTGGGGTAACTGATGGTAGAAATCTCTTTCCATTCAGTTCAGCGGGAACTTAATTTTAGCCACCCATGTGGTGAACGGTGTGCGGATATTTTTTTTATATTCTCCAAAAACTCACAGGATCAGCAACGTATGTAATGTATCGTAGACACCATGATCGTATACTCATCCGCATACATTATGATCTATATTTATTGCGGTACTATTGCAGAATGTAGAAAAGTAGATGTTCAACAGTTCCGAAGAAATCACCACACCTTGGAGAGTTTCACACAACATATTTTCGAATTCCTGTTTCTGAATTGCATTGATTATTCAACTCTTCCAATGGACGGAAGTTATCTATGTCATCAAAATGTTTAGAAAGATCGAAGGCCTTCAGTACGTCAAGAGCCACCATAACTATTCGATTTCGCGGTTCAAAAATTATGTTGGCAACTTACCACAAATTGGGAGCTTATGACGAGCACTCCACTACTGGTTAAGCCTAAGCATAACCATGGAATTTCCATCTGGAGTCAATGCATTGGAAAATATCTGCAAAGCGTATTCTCATCATTTTCGGATTTATGTTAAGGTCCAATAAAAATGGATGTTGGATTCCTGTAGGGTGTATTTGGATTATTTCCCAACAACATATTGCATCCATCTTACCGTACAGAAACTGCGATCTAATTAAATGTTCTCCAACCTATAGTTCTGTAATTTTTTATACCATCTGGTTCTTGAAGGTTGTTTTGTCATGATTTTCATACAAAGGGCCCGGCTCATTTTGCTTTGGTTCTTCATGAATCATGATTAAGTTAATGACCATTTCATAACATTGTTCAGTTGTTCATTGATACACGTCAGTGTATGAACGGAAAGATAAATATGAACTATTGAATCAAAATGGACTAGGTGAGCAAGAGGAAAAATGTGTTCAATATGGAGTAAGAAGTACTAGATGCACGAAAAAGCCGAACCTTCGTTAAGGAACGACATAACTCTAATATCAGATATCGAGTTAGTGAAAGGGAAAATTTTTCGCCTGAAAATTCTAGCACGCTTATCGGCCTGAAGATGAATATACACAAGGAATTCAAATTCTCCGATCATTAATAACGTGAGAAAAAATATTTGTAAATATGGCAACACTAATGAGCCTTTTTAGCACCTTGTGTTATTCTGTTTTTCTTCAAACAATGGAATAATACATACAAGTGAATAAATAAATATATTCTTATTTATAAATGATTTTCTAACTATTTTTACAAAACAAAAGAACGGTTTGTTTTTTATTCGACCATCTGTCAAATTTTATCTAGTAAAAGTTTTCATGGTTGGCAACATTGCACGTCGAATTCCAGAAGAAACTACCCATTTGACAGTTAACCGAATAGTCAACTGGTCTATTGTATCATGGTCGAAAAATGTTTAAAGGGCCCCATACACTATACATCATGCCGATGAACCCCTTTTTGTATATGTGAGATTGACTAGTGTATGACAAACTCTTCAATCACTATTCCAAAAAATCGATTTTTGTCCCAAAAAATGAATTTTAAGTCGTAAATTATTTTTTTTGTTCCGTCACAATATACTTCAATATATTTAGAAATATAAAAATTATTTAATAATTTTTGCCACTGAACACATGACATGCGCACATTTCGAAGGACCCTTACGAATTTGGATATATCCTAATACTTTTCGTTCTAAAAGCGTTAAAAATGCAACTCTTACTAACACACAAATTACTAATAACAATCTACCAATAATAAATAATAAATTTTCTAAATAAAACACGTACTATTTGTAATATAAATTACATACATAAATTCTAAATTTATTGCACTAATCTGTTCCGTCACAGGGAACTTCAATATATTTAGAAATATAAAAATTATTTAATAATTTTTGCCACTGAACACATGACATGCGCACATTTCGAAGGAAGATATTTTCATTTAAATTTTGAAAGCTGAATACTGTCAAAGGTAAATTTATGAAAATTTTGGAAACATATGACTGCATGAGACCACCTTGTATAATTATGCCATGACCCTGATTTGCAACCAAAAATTATTTTTAAGCATATTCATTGATTTCTAATTGTGTTTTTTGCTACACAATCAATTAAAGTGTTGATTTTATAAGTATTTTGCCAACTCTAATTAGTTTTGTGAGTTTTTTTTCTAAAGGAAAACCCAAGTTTAAGAGCGTTCATGATACCTACTTCTCTCTATGAGGATTGATTCTACTTGCGCAGTTTATTATTCATGATGGAAGGAAAATGAAAAGAGAAATCTTCCTAACGGATTTGGTCATGATTGAGCTGTATATTTTAGAAATAAAGTAAAAAAAACGTAATTTATTTTAGTTTTCATAATTTCTTTTTTTATTCATCTACATTCGTGTTTCATTCTTTTACATTACCAATTTAATAAATAAATTAATTAAAAAATAACAATAGTCATATATAAATACATATAAATAACTGGGATTTTCTAGTACATTTTCAATTCAATTTCAAGGTAAGTAAAAAGCGCTATGCGTGATATTTCGTAAATTAATTGTTTTACTTTATTATCTTCTTCTTCTTAAAATATTAATTTCTACAATTGTTTATTTCATTATTTATTGACGCTTAATAAATATTATTGTAACCATTTGTTGTATTATGTCTTCTGCATGTTTTTTTCTGGGTTTCGGCCTTCTATTTGTCACATTTTCATTGTCTACAATTTATTTTCAATTTTCGATATTTGGTTTTAGTATTTTTTTGTTTGTATTGCAATAGTTCGAAAATAGCTAGCATTTGAGATTCGAAAGCTTTTATTTTCGATTAACGCACTAAATTTGTTAAATAATATATAAATAATTTAACTACAGTATATGTGTGTATATATATCGATAGAGAGAAATGCATATAAAACTAGCGTTGTTTTAATGGACGATAGCAGTACTTTTTGATCGGGTTTATTCGGATTATATGCTTTAAATGCTAAACGAATCCATATCCAATATTGAATAGGTTGGGCGCCAAAAACATTGTTACGATACCACATGATATCGTTGTTATCGACGCATGTGTCATGTTTCTCATGAAAATCATATAATGTGAACAACCCTTTTAAAGTGTCATCTGATTAGAGAGCGCGAGAGAGATAGATGTGTTAGCAAACCTATTTGTTTGTTTCCTGGATATTTTTATTTTTCTTTGCAAATCCTTTAATAATTCCTCTCTTTAATCAATTGAGAGAAGCGTGTGATATTCACTCTCTTCCAGAGAAGTGTGTTGTAGTCTTTTGTTTTTTTTTTGTAATTTGTGATGCGAGGAAATAGCTAATGCAACGTCTCTTTATATTTTTCAAGGCGCAGAAGGTTTTCCCAATAATAACACGGACTGTTCCGGAGTATCTTCCTCATTCGAGCGGGCTATATTAAAATATGATGTCGCACTATAATTGAAGAGTTCAAAATCGTATCTGTAATGGTAAAAAAAGAAATAAGAAATCTTTAGTTTGATAATACTTTTCAGATGCCTCAAAATAAAATACACATTGACCGAATTTCGGAAGAATCCCAACGTGAAGTTGGGTTGAACGTTGTTTACATCAAAATATAAAGTTATTAGTTGTGTAGTTCCGGAACGAACTAATTCAAAGGAACTATTCCGAAGCAGAACGATTGGTAATTAGGTCCGGTTCTTTCGTTCATTTAGTACCTTTTGATGTAATCTCTCATCTAGATCGTCCCGACCGATCTTCATAGACCGAATGAACTCGCGTGACCGATTGAACTTATTAGTTGTGTAGTTCCGAAACTAATTCAAAGGAACTTTTCCGAAGCTGAACGATTGGTAGTTAGGACCGGCTCTTTCGTTCATCTAGTACCTTTTGATGTAATCTCTCATCTAGATCGTCCCGACCGATCTTCATTGACCGAATGACTCGCGTGACCGATTGAACTTTTGTGGATTGAATTGAAAAATATCGAACCGCTTTAGACATTCGGAAGTGGTGTTATGGAATAATCCAATAGGGTCAGAATCCCAAAAATTTCCCAAAAACTTATACATCCGGAATTATCAATAATCTACCATTTCCTTATTGTATAACCTTCATATAGAGGAACGATATTACTTAACTTCATATATTGGTCGGGAGTCGAGTACATCGCTAAATGATTCAATCTGTTGATAACCACATACATGGTTTCGAAGCCTGACAAGGTAAAGGTGGCACCAGAGGAGAATAATAGACCTAATTTCATATTTGCCTCCAGTAGCAAAGGCTTTCAAGGCATTATTTTTACTCAGCATCAGGGTTCGTTATTCAGTAGCAAATCATCATCGTAGGTTCCGTAAGCAATACAGTAATCGGCAGCAAAACCAGAACAATCAGTTTGTTCTGGTTTTGCTGCCGATTACTGTATCCATCCAAAATTAAATGCGAATCGTATTAAATCTATTCTCCGAAAATGGGGTATCATTTAAAGCACTGGTTCCGTGCCATATCTTTATGGGACAGTAGGATAAGCGAGTTGTGGATTATCTATCACGAAGGCTGGAAATATGCAAAACTAGTTCGCTAATGAAGTCGGGTGGAGGGGAATCATACAGGCAACATCATTATTATCACCAGTAGCAACGAATTCAGAGGCATTACTTCTACCCAGCGTTAGGGATAGTTATCGCAACAACACTGCCCAACCCTGTCTTATGTCATCCTCAAATAATAGAACAGACCCTGATTTTTTTGAACCATCATTCCTTATCGTTTGAGGACATTGAGAATACTTTCTTCCAGACAACTCTAGCGAATAATAGTGTAAGTAGAGTGAACAGCGTATTCTCTAAACTGAACTGATACATTCGGAAATATCAGACACAAAACCTATGGTCCCCCTTTTTAACACATGGGCTCGAAGATAAACTAGGGACGCAGAGAAAGAAACCTCGTTGACGTCTTAGAATTTGATTGTTCGTTCTGTAAATAGCTACGCGGTGTCTATATGGTTCACGGACAATATAATGAAACTCCGGCTGTTCCATCATATGATATTTACCTAAAACTTGGTATTTGCGGGAACATACAAAATAACATCCTAGGTGTAGTAAAAATGCATATGCAAAATCTATATCAAAATATGGCGGTATCTTTCCGATTTAGATTTAAAACGTCATAAGTTTATTGGTACGGAAAACTCGGAATCCGCACTAATATACATTGTATCGAAAAATCGTTTTTAATTTATAAAATACTTACCTATAATAATCATACAGTCCATCGATCTCTGTTCTCGTTAATTTCGAATAGAATTGTTGCAATAAGTCCAATGTATTCTTCCCCTTTCCGGGATTTTGCCATTCGGGCGCTATTATTTGTTTCAGACCAGTCTTTTCGATCAAATACAATTGATCCTCTTCCAGGGTTTCAAATTTCAATATGACATCGAAATGTATGAGGCACGGTGTACAAAATCGAGTATACGAAACAAAATGCATGTCCAGATAATTGTCATGCTTGATTTGATCCAATAGCCAGCGTACGAATTCTTGGAATGTTGGATATTTCGGTGGCTTTAATTGTAGACTCTGAAATTCAGCGAAAGAAGTAAATTAATTCAATATAATTATTGATTTTATTTTGCACACAATTGCTTTACTACTAACCTTTTTCCTGTATGTTCGTACTATTTTACGACCGAACTTATCGTGCAGTGAATGTGGTATGGCATACACGAATTTATCGCGATAAGCACTCAATAGCCTCTCAAAAGGATGGCGAGCTATTAAAAAGGTCACTGAATTGTTTTGGGCCTCGTGTAGCTGTAGTATGTTGGCGTGGCGAGGACAAAGAGGAATCGAAAAAGATGAAAATAAAAAAAGGAAATTGTAATAAAGTGTAATTAAGAGATAATTTACTTTCGAGTACTTTTTACATTCACAATATTAATGAACTGTCAAAGGGCATTTAAGGGCGCATCAAAAATAAAGGGCAACGGATAGTAAATGGATATGTAGAACAGGCAGAGATTGAATGTAAGGATAAAATAAACAATTTGTTATCGGATTGTCAATCAAAAAAAAAAAAGTGTCTTTTAATTTATGGAAAAAAGAAGTCGATTTTAACTTTTGAAAAATCTATTTCCCAACTCACCTCATCTAAAGTAACCCGTGGGTAACGTTCACGTGCTAAGTGCAAAAATATCTCTTTGGTTTTGCGCAAAAATTCTGGCGAATATCCGGCCAGTACATTAAAATTATACATCCATGAGGAGGAGGCAGCTTTGAAAACGTTACACCTGGGGAGACACAAACGAAAATTTTAGATTAGAAAATATTTAATAGGGATGGGCTAACTTACCATATTATATGATGTTTTTTATTGACCAAAAATTCCCATGGATTGGGTTTATGCCAGGAATCATTACCTGCAATTAAGAAATGGATAAAAATTAATGGTGGAATGTATACAAATTAAAATAAAGAATTAAATAAATACAATCAATAATCTCCCGTAGATGGAGGCTAAAATCCAGTCTATAGAAAACCGAAGTGTGTAGCTTCCAACTCCTGCATATTGATGCGAAACTAAAATTTTTCCTCAATGAGTATGTTCTCTCCGATAACTTCAATCCAAAATACCTGGGCCAAATCCTTGACAGAACCGTTTTGTTTAAGACACGCCTACATATAACAGCCCAACAAATCTAATTAAATCAACATAATCTAGAAAATCACTGGGAGGAATTGTTTGGCAACGGTCAACAACCGATAACGGAGAATCGAAATGGCGCCCAGTTGACAACAGGAATACTAATATCAACACCGACATAATGGTTTCCAAGTCTTTAATACTATATAGCGGCCTTTAAAACTACCTAAGAAACTATATAGCGGGATTGTTTACCAATGACCGATCTATTCCTTTTGAACAGGTCAACGTGGTCTCCTTGTCTACGCCGCAAATAATAGAAAACCAGTAAGGAAAGTAGTAAAGTCGGACTGGGCCGACTATGTGATACCCTTCACCACTTTGGGTATATTGTGCATATATGTCCTAACAATTGCATGTCTATGATCCCTCTTTCTCCAACCTATCCTAACTTTAATTTCATTCGAGCAGATTTAGAGCCGTCTGCGTAACATGGAGAAAATTTATGGAAAAACGATTTAAAGCAAAATTGCCATTCGGTACGCCGCGGTGTTAAAAATATAATCTATATGTGGAAAAGCTATTCTAGGCCTAATTCATATCTAAATCTGAACCGATTTCCACGAAACTTGGCACACATCATTCTAGACCTAATTCATTATGCTGATATAGAGGGACTTTGGTGCCCCATTTCTCCTAATGGGACGAAAGATGTATGGGAGCTATATATAAATCTGAACCGATTTTTCCCAATATCAATAAGGTTTGTTCTTGGGCCAA